>NC_090941.1:1098291179-1098550326 GCF_040938575.1 Ambystoma mexicanum
GGAGCTTGCAAGGCAAAGACACACCTCAGCTCAGCTTCTCCTGAGCTGCTCCAGAGCTCGACCCCCCCGGGGCCCCGGGGCCCCAGGGCTGGGGCTCAGAGCAGGAAAGGGCGTTTTATTGGAATGTCCTTTCCTTCTTGATGATTCCTACAAACCGTTTTAAGCTCTGTACATATAGAAAAGCAACATGTGTCATGCCATTTGGGACATGCTGTTCACATGTCTAGCTCCACTAAAACCCTCCTCAGCATATTTCCGAGGCATCAAGGATGAACCAGGAACAGTGCACGGCCCTGACAAATCTGCTTCACTGTCCCAGCTTTAACAGACATCTGAGTGTCACACTACATGGCAGGTCCTGCCAGGGCAACAGCAGGGGAAGCTTCACTCACACAGTGCTACAGCATGGGCTTCCCTCCTAGTGAACGGGTGCAGCAGGGCAAACTCCTGTCACAGAGAATGGGCACAACCACACTGCAAGCTTCATTCACACATGGTCTGGCTTCCGACAGCAAAGCAAGCCTCCTACATTGCACATACTGCACTGTAAAGCGTTAGTCTTTGGACAGGAGAGCTATCCCTCTGCATCACACATACTGGACACCCTGAAGGGCCTCCTCCAGATTGAATTGTTACTGGATCGCCGTCCTATCCCCCTGCCCCAAACCTCTCCCATTGACTGTCAGCATGCTTCTCCTTACCTTCCTGCAGATACAGCACCCCTCTAGGCCTAACGGATGGCACACCAAGCTTCACGGGGCACTTTAAGGTATTCAGTCTCCACCTTTTATCTGTCCTGCTCCTCATTTCACCACGAAGAACCACTGGCAGTATTTCAACATCATTTTGAAACTGAAGTTATGGAACAGCTACAAAACCAGGGGAATGGCGCGGCAGGGGATTTCATTCCATTTCATTCTGTCCTTTGGCTGTGTGCGCAGTGTCAGAAGAGTTTGAGGACTGCAGAAGACACTGGAATAGATTTCTGGGCGAAAGCGCCAGAGATTCTGGCCCCTGCCCCGATCGCCTTACGAACGCCTTACAAACGCCTGGCGGGCAAATGTCTTGAGTTGGACACTCAGCGCAGTACCTGAGGAAATTAGAGTGAGGTTTCACTCAGGGACAAGCCTGCCAACCTATGTACTATGGCAGCTGAATGGGGGCATGGGGTGCTCATGTCTCAGGGATCTGCTTCTCTTATCCAAAACATCTTGCCTCCCATCAGCCTTAGCCCCTAGCATATGGTAATGAGTGGAGTCTCTACACTTCCCCCGTTGCACATTTGTCAATTCCCAGAGCTCTGTGGCAGACAGGGTAAATGTATCTATGTGTGAGAGAGAGAGGGAGCCAGATAGAGAGAGAGAAAGAGAGAGAGAGGGGGGGGGCAGGCTCTGACAGTCACAATGAGAGAAAAGTGAAGTTGCATCCCCTCAAGCACTCCCCTGCACCCATCAGCACAACAGCAAAGTTAGCTTGCATGTTCCCTGTTCTCCCCACTAACCTCACCCAACCCACCCTCCTCTCTTTCAGGACTTGCAGAGTGCCTAGAGACCCTGGAAATGATGGCAGCGGAGCATGGTACAAACACAAATATCAAAATAGAACTATTCCCCTACTGTCTACAAAACCAAGGAACTACTTCACCTTTGTTTTTTTCCACTTCACATTACAAGAGAAAGACGTCCTTCGTTGGCCCTTTTTACGCACTACCATTCGGTTTACACATTTCATCATGTTGAGTCTCCCAGTCGGCAAGAGCTATATATTTGGGTGGGTGATCCCAATGAAGTCAATGGAAATAGAGAAGGTCTTAGAATGGTGATGATTGTGTGCTGCAAGTGTCTTTCCCTTGAAGTCCATAGATATCATGGCCTTGACTAGGGGGTGGTCGAAGTGGCCGATAATTTGCTCAGCAGAAAAAATGCAGAATTTTGGGCAAATTCTGCCACTTCGCCTGCTCTTCCCACAGAGAGAAATTGCCAATTTCAGGCTTTTTCTCCCTGAAATTCGTTTTTTTTAATGGGAAATGTTTTTTGGTGGCCACAAGAAGTTTCAGACTGAAAACAGATAGTTTGTGAAAAAAACACCATTTCAGATGGTTTGCCAGAAGACATTGATTTTTTCCATTAAATTTTGTTTTAGCGGTCAAAAACATGATATTTCAGGGAAAAAACACATTTCAGGAAGCAAAATCTGCATAGAAAATTGGCATAACAGCTAAAAAATGTCCCTGCAGACATAACAGAGCTGGAGGCGAATTTAGGCAATATCGTTCCACCAGTAGTGAGGGTAACTTTGCCCACCCCTAGCCTTGACTAGGGGACTGGAAATGAATCTACAGGGACTGGCCACAAAGTCCAGATGAGAGCTATGCTTTTTCCTTTCTTATTGGTGCTTTTGTTTTCACACCTTAACCTACCTTTCTTCAGTGCAGTGTCTGGGCCCTGTTTTTCACATGTTCTGTTTTTGAGCCCAGTCACAGGCCTCAGAGAAGGCCGGTGCCCTTTGAGGCCTGAATGCTTCCTCCGCCAGTAGCAGGGCCCCAGGGCGTCTGACAGCAGCAGAGGCCCTGTGAGGAGTGGCCTCGAGCGATCGGGTGGGCTCAGCTGAGCCACCTCCACTGGCCTGGGTCCTGTTCCTGGGGCTCCCAGCTCTGTCTGCCTTGACCTCTCCATGCCCCCTGCTCCAGGGCTCACCTGCTGCCGTCGCCGTGCCAACGGAACCCTCAGGCTGGGCAGAGCATTGTGAAATGACAGCCTCCCCTCCCCCGCTGGGGCCTGGGCCCAGGGCTGGGAGCTTGCAAGGCAAAGGCACACCTCAGCTCAGCTTCTCCTGAGCTGCTCCAGAGCTCGACCCCCCCGGGGCCCCGGGGCCCCAGGGCTGGGGCTCAGAGCAGGAAAGGGCGTTTTATTGGAATGTCCTTTCCTTCTTGATGATTCCTACAAACCGTTTTAAGCTCTGTACATATAGAAAAGCAACATGTGTCATGCCATTTGGGACATGCTGTTCACATGTCTAGCTCCACTAAAACCCTCCTCAGCATATTTCCGAGGCATCAAGGATGAACCAGGAACAGTGCACGGCCCTGACAAATCTGCTTCACTGTCCCAGCTTTAACAGACATCTGAGTGTCACACTACATGGCAGGTCCTGCCAGGGCAACAGCAGGGGAAGCTTCACTCACACAGTGCTACAGCATGGGCTTCCCTCCTAGTGAACGGGTGCAGCAGGGCAAACTCCTGTCACAGAGAATGGGCACAACCACACTGCAAGCTTCATTCACACATGGTCTGGCTTCCGACAGCAAAGCAAGCCTCCTACATTGCACATACTGCACTGTAAAGCGTTAGTCTTTGGACAGGAGAGCTATCCCTCTGCATCACACATACTGGACACCCTGAAGGGCCTCCTCCAGATTGAATTGTTACTGGATCGCCGTCCTATCCCCCTGCCCCAAACCTCTCCCATTGACTGTCAGCATGCTTCTCCTTACCTTCCTGCAGATACAGCACCCCTCTAGGCCTAACGGATGGCACACCAAGCTTCACGGGGCACTTTAAGGTATTCAGTCTCCACCTTTTATCTGTCCTGCTCCTCATTTCACCACGAAGAACCACTGGCAGTATTTCAACATCATTTTGAAACTGAAGTTATGGAACAGCTACAAAACCAGGGGAATGGCGCGGCAGGGGATTTCATTCCATTTCATTCTGTCCTTTGGCTGTGTGCGCAGTGTCAGAAGAGTTTGAGGACTGCAGAAGACACTGGAATAGATTTCTGGGCGAAAGCGCCAGAGATTCTGGCCCCTGCCCCGATCGCCTTACGAACGCCTTACAAACGCCTGGCGGGCTTTGCCCTGGCGGGCAAATGTCTTGAGTTGGACACTCAGCGCAGTACCTGAGGAAATTAGAGTGAGGTTTCACTCAGGGACAAGCCTGCCAACCTATGTACTATGGCAGCTGAATGGGGGCATGGGGTCCTCATGTCTCAGGGATCTGCTTCTCTTATCCAAAACATCTTGCCTCCCATCAGCCTTAGCCCCTAGCATATGGTAATGAGTGGAGTTTCTACACTTCCCCCGTTGCACATTTGTCAATTCCCAGAGCTCTGTGGCAGACAGGGTAAATGTATCTATGTGTGAGAGAGAGAGGGAGCCAGATAGAGAGAGAGAAAGAGAGAGAGAGGGGGGGGGGGCAGGCTCTGACAGTCACAATGAGAGAAAAGTGAAGTTGCATCCCCTCAAGCACTCCCCTGCACCCATCAGCACAACAGCAAAGTTAGCTTGCATGTTCCCCGTTCTCCCCACTAACCTCACCCAACCCACCCTCCTCTCTTTCAGGACTTGCAGAGTGCCTAGAGACCCTGGAAATGATGGCAGCGGAGCATGGTACAAACACAAATATCAAAATAGAACTATTCCCCTACTGTCTACAAAACCAAGGAACTACTTCACCTTTGTTTTTTTCCACTTCACATTACAAGAGAAAGACGTCCTTCGTTGGCCCTTTTTACGCACTACCATTCGGTTTACACATTTCATCATGTTGAGTCTCCCAGTCGGCAAGAGCTATATATTTGGGTGGGTGATCCCAATGAAGTCAATGGAAATAGAGAAGGTGTTAGAACGGTGATGATTGTGTGCTGCAAGTGTCTTTCCCTTGAAGTCCATAGATATCATGGCCTTGACTAGGGGGTGGTCGAAGTGGCCGATAATTTGCTCAGCAGAAAAAATGCAGAATTTTGGGCAAATTCTGCCACTTCGCCTGCTCTTCCCACAGAGAGAAATTGCCAATTTCAGGCTTTTTCTCCCTGAAATTCGGTTTTTTATGGGAAATGTTTTTTGGTGGCCACAAGAAGTTTCAGACTGAAAACAGATAGTTTGTGAAAAAAACACCATTTCAGATGGTTTGCCAGAAGACATTGATTTTTTCCATTAAATTTTGTTTTAGCGGTCAAAAACATGATATTTCAGGGAAAAAACACATTTCAGGAAGCAAAATCTGCATAGAAAATTGGCATAACAGCTAAAAAATGTCCCTGCAGACAGAACAGAGCTGGAGGCGAATTTAGGCAATATCGTTCCACCAGTAGTGAGGGTAACTTTGCCCACCCCTAGCCTTGACTAGGGGACTGGAAATGAATCTACAGGGACTGGCCACAAAGTCCAGATGAGGGTGTATTAAGAGCTATGCTTTTTCCTTTCTTATTGGTGCTTTTGTTTTCACACCTGAACCTACCTTTCTTCAGTGCAGTGTCTGGGCCCTGTTTTTCACATGTTCTGTTTTTGAGCCCAGTCACAGGCCTCAGAGAAGGCCGGTGCCCTTTGAGGCCTGAAGGCTTCCTCCGCCAGTAGCAGGGCCCCAGGGCTTCTGACAGCAGCAGAGGCCCTGTGAGGAGTGGCCTCGAGCGATCAGGTGGGCTCAGCTGAGCCACCTCCACTGGCCTGGGTCCTGTTCCTGGGGCTCCCAGCTCTGTCTGCCTGGACCTCTCCATGCCCCCTGCTCCAGGGCTCACCTGCTGCCGTCGCTGTGCCAACGGAACCCTCAGGCTGGGCAGAGCATTGTGAAATGACAGCCTCCCCTCCCCCGCCGCTGGGGCCTGGGCCCAGGGCTGGGAGCTTGCAAGGCAAAGGCACACCTCAGCTCAGCTTCTCCTGAGCTGCTCCAGAGCTCGACCCCCCCGGGGCCCCGGGGCCCCAGGGCTGGGGCTCAGAGCAGGAAAGGGCGTTTTATTGGAATGTCCTTTCCTTCTTGATGATTCCTACAAACCGTTTTAAGCTCTGTACATATAGAAAAGCAACATGTGTCATGCCATTTGGGACATGCTGTTCTCATGTCTAGCTCCACTAAAACCCTCCTCAGCATATTTCCGAGGCATCAAGGATGAACCAGGAACAGTGCACGGCCCTGACAAATCTGCTTCACTGTCCCAGCTTTAACAGACATCTGAGTGTCACACTACATGGCAGGTCCTGCCAGGGCAACAGCAGGGGAAGCTTCACTCACACAGTGCTACAGCATGGGCTTCCCTCCTAGTGAACGGGTGCAGCAGGGCAAACTCCTGTCACAGAGAATGGGCACAACCACACTGCAAGCTTCATTCACACATGGTCTGGCTTCCGACAGCAAAGCAAGCCTCCTACATTGCACATACTGCACTGTAAAGCGTTAGTCTTTGGACAGCAGAGCTATCCCTCTGCATCACACATACTGGACACCCTGAAGGGCCTCCTCCAGATTGAATTGTTACTGGATCGCCGTCCTATCCCCCTGCCCCAAACCTCTCCCATTGACTGTCAGCATGCTTCTCCTTACCTTCCTGCAGATACAGCACCCCTCTAGGCCTAACGGATGGCACACCAAGCTTCACGGGGCACTTTAAGGTATTCAGTCTCCACCTTTTATCTGTCCTGCTCCTCATTTCACCACGAAGAACCACTGGCAGTATTTCAACATCATTTTGAAACTGAAGTTATGGAACAGCTACAAAACCAGGGGAATGGCGCGGCAGGGGATTTCATTCCATTTCATTCTGTCCTTTGGCTGTGTGCCCAGTGTCAGAAGAGTTTGAGGACTGCAGAAGACACTGGAATAGATTTCTGGGCGAAAGCGCCAGAGATTCTGGCCCCTGCCCCGATCGCCTTACGAACGCCTTACAAACGCCTGGCGGGCTATGCCCTGGCGGGCAAATGTCTTGAGTTGGACACTCAGCGCAGTACCTGAGGAAATTAGAGTGAGGTTTCACTCAGGGACAAGCCTGCCAACCTATGTACTATGGCAGCTGAATGGGGGCATGGGGTCCTCATGTCTCAGGGATCTGCTTCTCTTATCCAAAACATCTTGCCTCCCATCAGCCTTAGCCCCTAGCATATGGTAATGAGTGGAGTCTCTACACTTCCCCCGTTGCACATTTGTCAATTCCCAGAGCTCTGTGGCAGACAGGGTAAATGTATCTATGTGTGAGAGAGAGAGGGAGCCAGATAGAGAGAGAGAAAGAGAGAGAGAGGGGGGGGGGGCAGGCTCTGACAGTCACAATGAGAGAAAAGTGAAGTTGCATCCCCTCAAGCACTCCCCTGCACCCATCAGCACAACAGCAAAGTTAGCTTGCATGTTCCCTGTTCTCCCCACTAACCTCACCCAACCCACCCTCCTCTCTTTCAGGACTTGCAGAGTGCCTAGAGACCCTGGAAATGATGGCAGCGGAGCATGGTACAAACACAAATATCAAAATAGAACTATTCCCCTACTGTCTACAAAACCAAGGAACTACTTCACCTTTGTTTTTTTCCACTTCACATTACAAGAGAAAGACGTCCTTCGTTGGCCCTTTTTACGCACTACCATTCGGTTTACACATTTCATCATGTTGAGTCTCCCAGTCGGCAAGAGCTATATATTTGGGTGGGTGATCCCAATGAAGTCAATGGAAATAGAGAAGGTGTTAGAACGGTGATGATTGTGTGCTGCAAGTGTCTTTCCCTTGAAGTCCATAGATATCATGGCCTTGACTAGGGGGTGGTCGAAGTGGCCGATAATTTGCTCAGCAGAAAAAATGCAGAATTTTGGGCAAATTCTGCCACTTCGCCTGCTCTTCCCACAGAGAGAAATTGCCAATTTCAGGCTTTTTCTCCCTGAAATTCGTTTTTTTAATGGGAAATGTTTTTTGGTGGCCACAAGAAGTTTCAGACTGAAAACAGATAGTTTGTGAAAAAAACACCATTTCAGATGGTTTGCCAGAAGACATTGATTTTTTCCATTAAATTTTGTTTTAGCGGTCAAAAACATGATATTTCAGGGAAAAAACACATTTCAGGAAGCAAAATCTGCATAGAAAATTGGCATAACAGCTAAAAAATGTCCCTGCAGACATAACAGAGCTGGAGGCGAATTTAGGCAATATCGTTCCACCAGTAGTGAGGGTAACTTTGCCCACCCCTAGCCTTGACTAGGGGACTGGAAATGAATCTACAGGGACTGGCCACAAAGTCCAGATGAGGGTGTATTAAGAGCTATGCTTTTTCCTTTCTTATTGGTGCTTTTGTTTTCACACCTTAACCTACCTTTCTTCAGTGCAGTGTCTGGGCCCTGTTTTTCACATGTTCTGTTTTTGAGCCCAGTCACAGGCCTCAGAGAAGGCCGGTGCCCTTTGAGGCCTGAATGCTTCCTCCGCCAGTAGCAGGGCCCCAGGGCGTCTGACAGCAGCAGAGGCCCTGTGAGGAGTGGCCTCGAGCGATCGGGTGGGCTCAGCTGAGCCACCTCCACTGGCCTGGGTCCTGTTCCTGGGGCTCCCAGCTCTGTCTGCCTGGACCTCTCCATGCCCCCTGCTCCAGGGCTCACCTGCTGCCGTCGCCGTGCCAACGGAACCCTCAGGCTGGGCAGAGCATTGTGAAATGACAGCCTCCCCTCCCCCGCTGGGGCCTGGGCCCAGGGCTGGGAGCTTGCAAGGCAAAGACACACCTCAGCTCAGCTTCTCCTGAGCTGCTCCAGAGCTCGACCCCCCCGGGGCCCCGGGGCCCCAGGGCTGGGGCTCAGAGCAGGAAAGGGCGTTTTATTGGAATGTCCTTTCCTTCTTGATGATTCCTACAAACCGTTTTAAGCTCTGTACATATAGAAAAGCAACATGTGTCATGCCATTTGGGACATGCTGTTCACATGTCTAGCTCCACTAAAACCCTCCTCAGCATATTTCCGAGGCATCAAGGATGAACCAGGAACAGTGCACGGCCCTGACAAATCTGCTTCACTGTCCCAGCTTTAACAGACATCTGAGTGTCACACTACATGGCAGGTCCTGCCAGGGCAACAGCAGGGGAAGCTTCACTCACACAGTGCTACAGCATGGGCTTCCCTCCTAGTGAACGGGTGCAGCAGGGCAAACTCCTGTCACAGAGAATGGGCACAACCACACTGCAAGCTTCATTCACACATGGTCTGGCTTCCGACAGCAAAGCAAGCCTCCTACATTGCACATACTGCACTGTAAAGCGTTAGTCTTTGGACAGGAGAGCTATCCCTCTGCATCACACATACTGGACACCCTGAAGGGCCTCCTCCAGATTGAATTGTTACTGGATCGCCGTCCTATCCCCCTGCCCCAAACCTCTCCCATTGACTGTCAGCATGCTTCTCCTTACCTTCCTGCAGATACAGCACCCCTCTAGGCCTAACGGATGGCACACCAAGCTTCACGGGGCACTTTAAGGTATTCAGTCTCCACCTTTTATCTGTCCTGCTCCTCATTTCACCACGAAGAACCACTGGCAGTATTTCAACATCATTTTGAAACTGAAGTTATGGAACAGCTACAAAACCAGGGGAATGGCGCGGCAGGGGATTTCATTCCATTTCATTCTGTCCTTTGGCTGTGTGCGCAGTGTCAGAAGAGTTTGAGGACTGCAGAAGACACTGGAATAGATTTCTGGGCGAAAGCGCCAGAGATTCTGGCCCCTGCCCCGATCGCCTTACGAACGCCTTACAAACGCCTGGCGGGCTTTGCCCTGGCGGGCAAATGTCTTGAGTTGGACACTCAGCGCAGTACCTGAGGAAATTAGAGTGAGGTTTCACTCAGGGACAAGCCTGCCAACCTATGTACTATGGCAGCTGAATGGGGGCATGGGGTCCTCATGTCTCAGGGATCTGCTTCTCTTATCCAAAACATCTTGCCTCCCATCAGCCTTAGCCCCTAGCATATGGTAATGAGTGGAGTCTCTACACTTCCCCCGTTGCACATTTGTCAATTCCCAGAGCTCTGTGGCAGACAGGGTAAATGTATCTATGTGTGAGAGAGAGAGGGAGCCAGATAGAGAGAGAGAAAGAGAGAGAGAGGGGGGGGGGGGCAGGCTCTGACAGTCACAATGAGAGAAAAGTGAAGTTGCATCCCCTCAAGCACTCCCCTGCACCCATCAGCACAACAGCAAAGTTAGCTTGCATGTTCCCCGTTCTCCCCACTAACCTCACCCAACCCACCCTCCTCTCTTTCAGGACTTGCAGAGTGCCTAGAGACCCTGGAAATGATGGCAGCGGAGCATGGTACAAACACAAATATCAAAATAGAACTATTCCCCTACTGTCTACAAAACCAAGGAACTACTTCACCTTTGTTTTTTTCCACTTCACATTACAAGAGAAAGACGTCCTTTGTTGGCCCTTTTTACGCACTACCATTCGGTTTACACATTTCATCATGTTGAGTCTCCCAGTCGGCAAGAGCTATATATTTGGGTGGGTGATCCCAATGAAGTCAATGGAAATAGAGAAGGTGTTAGAACGGTGATGATTGTGTGCTGCAAGTGTCTTTCCCTTGAAGTCCATAGATATCATGGCCTTGACTAGGGGGTGGTCGAAGTGGCCGATAATTTGCTCAGCAGAAAAAATGCAGAATTTTGGGCAAATTCTGCCACTTCGCCTGCTCTTCCCACAGAGAGAAATTGCCAATTTCAGGCTTTTTCTCCCTGAAATTCGGTTTTTTATGGGAAATGTTTTTTGGTGGCCACAAGAAGTTTCAGACTGAAAACAGATAGTTTGTGAAAAAAACACCATTTCAGATGGTTTGCCAGAAGACATTGATTTTTTCCATTAAATTTTGTTTTAGCGGTCAAAAACATGATATTTCAGGGAAAAAACACATTTCAGGAAGCAAAATCTGCATAGAAAATTGGCATAACAGCTAAAAAATGTCCCTGCAGACAGAACAGAGCTGGAGGCGAATTTAGGCAATATCGTTCCACCAGTAGTGAGGGTAACTTTGCCCACCCCTAGCCTTGACTAGGGGACTGGAAATGAATCTACAGGGACTGGCCACAAAGTCCAGATGAGGGTGTATTAAGAGCTATGCTTTTTCCTTTCTTATTGGTGCTTTTGTTTTCACACCTTAACCTACCTTTCTTCAGTGCAGTGTCTGGGCCCTGTTTTTCACATGTTCTGTTTTTGAGCCCAGTCACAGGCCTCAGAGAAGGCCGGTGCCCTTTGAGGCCTGAATGCTTCCTCCGCCAGTAGCAGGGCCCCAGGGCTTCTGACAGCAGCAGAGGCCCTGTGAGGAGTGGCCTCGAGCGATCAGGTGGGCTCAGCTGAGCCACCTCCACTGGCCTGGGTCCTGTTCCTGGGGCTCCCAGCTCTGTCTGCCTTGACCTCTCCATGCCCCCTGCTCCAGGGCTCACCTGCTGCCGTCGCCGTGCCAACAGAACCCTCAGGCTGGGCAGAGCATTGTGAAATGACAGCCTCCCCTCCTCCGCCGCTGGGGCCTGGGCCCAGGGCTGGGAGCTTGCAAGGCAAAGGCACACCTCAGCTCAGCTTCTCCTGAGCTGCTCCAGAGCTCGACCCCCCCGGGGGCCCGGGGCCCCAGGGCTGGGGCTCAGAGCAGGAAAGGGCGTTTTATTGGAATGTCCTTTCCTTCTTGATGATTCCTACAAACCGTTTTAAGCTCTGTACATATAGAAAAGCAACATGTGTCATGCCATTTGGGACATGCTGTTCTCATGTCTAGCTCCACTAAAACCCTCCTCAGCATATTTCCGAGGCATCAAGGATGAACCAGGAACAGTGCACGGCCCTGACAAATCTGCTTCACTGTCCCAGCTTTAACAGACATCTGAGTGTCACACTACATGGCAGGTCCTGCCAGGGCAACAGCAGGGGAAGCTTCACTCACACAGTGCTACAGCATGGGCTTCCCTCCTAGTGAACGGGTGCAGCAGGGCAAACTCCTGTCACAGAGAATGGGCACAACCACACTGCAAGCTTCATTCACACATGGTCTGGCTTCCGACAGCAAAGCAAGCCTCCTACATTGCACATACTGCACTGTAAAGCGTTAGTCTTTGGACAGCAGAGCTATCCCTCTGCATCACACATACTGGACACCCTGAAGGGCCTCCTCCAGATTGAATTGTTACTGGATCGCCGTCCTATCCCCCTGCCCCAAACCTCTCCCATTGACTGTCAGCATGCTTCTCCTTACCTTCCTGCAGATACAGCACCCCTCTAGGCCTAACGGATGGCACACCAAGCTTCACGGGGCACTTTAAGGTATTCAGTCTCCACCTTTTATCTGTCCTGCTCCTCATTTCACCACGAAGAACCACTGGCAGTATTTCAACATCATTTTGAAACTGAAGTTATGGAACAGCTACAAAACCAGGGGAATGGCGCGGCAGGGGATTTCATTCCATTTCATTCTGTCCTTTGGCTGTGTGCGCAGTGTCAGAAGAGTTTGAGGACTGCAGAAGACACTGGAATAGATTTCTGGGCGAAAGCGCCAGAGATTCTGGCCCCTGCCCCGATCGCCTTACGAACACCTTACAAACGCCTGGCGGGCAAATGTCTGAGTTGGACACTCAGCGCAGTA
This sequence comes from Ambystoma mexicanum, assembly GCF_040938575.1. Lineage (NCBI taxonomy): Eukaryota > Metazoa > Chordata > Amphibia > Caudata > Ambystomatidae > Ambystoma > Ambystoma mexicanum. Next base: position 1,098,303,522 of record NC_090941.1, read on the forward strand.
CCTGAGCAAATTAGAGTGAGGTTTCACTCAGGGACAAGCCTGCCAACCTATGTACTATGGCAGCTGAATGGGGGCATGGGGTCCTCATGTCTCAGGGATCTGCTTCTCTTATCCAAAACATCTTGCCTCCCATCAGCCTTAGCCCCTAGCATATGGTAATGAGTGGAGTCTCTACACTTCCCCCGTTGCACATTTGTCAATTCCCAGAGCTCTGTGGCAGACAGGGTAAATGTATCTATGTGTGAGAGAGAGAGGGAGCCAGATAGAGAGAGAGAAAGAGAGAGAGAGGGGGGGGGGGCAGGCTCTGACAGTCACAATGAGAGAAAAGTGAAGTTGCATCCCCTCAAGCACTCCCCTGCACCCATCAGCACAACAGCAAAGTTAGCTTGCATGTTCCCTGTTCTCCCCACTAACCTCACCCAACCCACCCTCCTCTCTTTCAGGACTTGCAGAGTGCCTAGAGACCCTGGAAATGATGGCAGCGGAGCATGGTACAAACACAAATATCAAAATAGAACTATTCCCCTACTGTCTACAAAACCAAGGAACTACTTCACCTTTGTTTTTTTCCACTTCACATTACAAGAGAAAGACGTCCTTCGTTGGCCCTTTTTACGCACTACCATTCGGTTTACACATTTCATCATGTTGAGCCTCCCAGTCGGCAAGAGCTATATATTTGGGTGGGTGATCCCAATGAAGTCAATGGAAATAGAGAAGGTGTTAGAACGGTGATGATTGTGTGCTGCAAGTGTCTTTCCCTTGAAGTCCATAGATATCATGGCCTTGACTAGGGGGTGGTCGAAGTGGCCGATAATTTGCTCAGCAGAAAAAATGCAGAATTTTGGGCAAATTCTGCCACTTCGCCTGCTCTTCCCACAGAGAGAAATTGCCAATTTCAGGCTTTTTCTCCCTGAAATTCGTTTTTTTAATGGGAAATGTTTTTTGGTGGCCACAAGAAGTTTCAGACTGAAAACAGATAGTTTGTGAAAAAAACACCATTTCAGATGGTTTGCCAGAAGACATTGATTTTTTCCATTAAATTTTGTTTTAGCGGTCAAAAACATGATATTTCAGGGAAAAAACACATTTCAGGAAGCAAAATCTGCATAGAAAATTGGCATAACAGCTAAAAAATGTCCCTGCAGACATAACAGAGCTGGAGGCGAATTTAGGCAATATCGTTCCACCAGTAGTGAGGGTAACTTTGCCCACCCCTAGCCTTGACTAGGGGACTGGAAATGAATCTACAGGGACTGGCCACAAAGTCCAGATGAGGGTGTATTAAGAGCTATGCTTTTTCCTTTCTTATTGGTGCTTTTGTTTTCACACCTTAACCTACCTTTCTTCAGTGCAGTGTCTGGGCCCTGTTTTTCACATGTTCTGTTTTTGAGCCCAGTCACAGGCCTCAGAGAAGGCCGGTGCCCTTTGAGGCCTGAATGCTTCCTCCGCCAGTAGCAGGGCCCCAGGGCGTCTGACAGCAGCAGAGGCCCTGTGAGGAGTGGCCTCGAGCGATCGGGTGGGCTCAGCTGAGCCACCTCCACTGGCCTGGGTCCTGTTCCTGGGGCTCCCAGCTCTGTCTGCCTGGACCTCTCCATGCCCCCTGCTCCAGGGCTCACCTGCTGCCGTCGCCGTGCCAACGGAACCCTCAGGCTGGGCAGAGCATTGTGAAATGACAGCCTCCCCTCCCCCGCTGGGGCCTGGGCCCAGGGCTGGGAGCTTGCAAGGCAAAGACACACCTCAGCTCAGCTTCTCCTGAGCTGCTCCAGAGCTCGACCCCCCCGGGGCCCCGGGGCCCCAGGGCTGGGGCTCAGAGCAGGAAAGGGCGTTTTATTGGAATGTCCTTTCCTTCTTGATGATTCCTACAAACCGTTTTAAGCTCTGTACATATAGAAAAGCAACATGTGTCATGCCATTTGGGACATGCTGTTCACATGTCTAGCTCCACTAAAACCCTCCTCAGCATATTTCCGAGGCATCAAGGATGAACCAGGAACAGTGCACGGCCCTGACAAATCTGCTTCACTGTCCCAGCTTTAACAGACATCTGAGTGTCACACTACATGGCAGGTCCTGCCAGGGCAACAGCAGGGGAAGCTTCACTCACACAGTGCTACAGCATGGGCTTCCCTCCTAGTGAACGGGTGCAGCAGGGCAAACTCCTGTCACAGAGAATGGGCACAACCACACTGCAAGCTTCATTCACACATGGTCTGGCTTCCGACAGCAAAGCAAGCCTCCTACATTGCACATACTGCACTGTAAAGCGTTAGTCTTTGGACAGGAGAGCTATCCCTCTGCATCACACATACTGGACACCCTGAAGGGCCTCCTCCAGATTGAATTGTTACTGGATCGCCGTCCTATCCCTCTGCCCCAAACCTCTCCCAATGACTGTCAGCATGCTTCTGCTTACCTTCCTGCAGATACAGCACCCCTCTAGGCCTAACGGATGGCACACCAAGCTTCACAGGGCACTTTAAGGTATTCAGTCTCCACCTTTTATCTGTCCTGCTCCTCATTTCACCACGAAGAACCACTGGCAGTATTTCAACATCATTTTGAAACTGAAGTTATGGAACAGCTACAAAACCAGGGGAATGGCGCGGCAGGGGATTTCATTCCATTTCATTCTGTCCTTTGGCTGTGTGCGCAGTGTCAGAAGAGTTTGAGGACTGCAGAAGACACTGGAATAGATTTCTGGGCGAAAGCGCCAGAGATTCTGGCCCCTGCCCCGATCGCCTTACGAACGCCTTACAAACGCCTGGCGGGCTATGCCCTGGCGGGCAAATGTCTTGAGTTGGACACTCAGCGCAGTACCTGAGGAAATTAGAGTGAGGTTTCACTCAGGGACAAGCCTGCCAACCTATGTACTATGGCAGCTGAATGGGGGCATGGGGTCCTCATGTCTCAGGGATCTGCTTCTCTTATCCAAAACATCTTGCCTCCCATCAGCCTTAGCCCCTAGCATATGGTAATGAGTGGAGTCTCTACACTTCCCCCGTTGCACATTTGTCAATTCCCAGAGCTCTGTGGCAGACAGGGTAAATGTATCTATGTGTGAGAGAGAGAGGGAGCCAGATAGAGAGAGAGAAAGAGAGAGAGAGGGGGGGGGCAGGCTCTGACAGTCACAATGAGAGAAAAGTGAAGTTGCATCCCCTCAAGCACTCCCCTGCACCCATCAGCACAACAGCAAAGTTAGCTTGCATGTTCCCTGTTCTCCCCACTAACCTCACCCAACCCACCCTCCTCTCTTTCAGGACTTGCAGAGTGCCTAGAGACCCTGGAAATGATGGCAGCGGAGCATGGTACAAACACAAATATCAAAATAGAACTATTCCCCTACTGTCTACAAAACCAAGGAACTACTTCACCTTTGTTTTTTTCCACTTCACATTACAAGAGAAAGACGTCCTTCGTTGGCCCTTTTTACGCACTACCATTCGGTTTACACATTTCATCATGTTGAGTCTCCCAGTCGGCAAGAGCCATATATTTGGGTGGGTGATCCCAATGAAGTCAATGGAAATAGAGAAGGTGTTAGAACGGTGATGATTGTGTGCTGCAAGTGTCTTTCCCTTGAAGTCCATAGATATCATGGCCTTGACTAGGGGGTGGTCGAAGTGGCCGATAATTTGCTCAGCAGAAAAAATGCAGAATTTTGGGCAAATTCTGCCACTTCGCCTGCTCTTCCCACAGAGAGAAATTGCCAATTTCAGGCTTTTTCTCCCTGAAATTCGGTTTTTTAATGGGAAATGTTTTTTGGTGGCCACAAGAAGTTTCAGACTGAAAACAGATAGTTTGTGAAAAAAACACCATTTCAGATGGTTTGCCAGAAGACATTGATTTTTTCCATTAAATTTTGTTTTAGCGGTCAAAAACATGATATTTCAGGGAAAAAACACATTTCAGGAAGCAAAATCTGCATAGAAAATTGGCATAACAGCTAAAAAATGTCCCTGCAGACATAACAGAGCTGGAGGCGAATTTAGGCAATATCGTTCCACCAGTAGTGAGGGTAACTTTGCCCACCCCTAGCCTTGACTAGGGGACTGGAAATGAATCTACAGGGACTGGCCACAAAGTCCAGATGAGGGTGTATTAAGAGCTATGCTTTTTCCTTTCTTATTGGTGCTTTTGTTTTCACACCTTAACCTACCTTTCTTCAGTGCAGTGTCTGGGCCCTGTTTTTCACATGTTCTGTTTTTGAGCCCAGTCACAGGCCTCAGAGAAGGCCGGTGCCCTTTGAGGCCTGGATGCTTCTTCCGCCAGTAGCAGGGCCCCAGGGCGTCTGACAGCAGCAGAGGCCCTGTGAGGAGTGGCCTCGAGCGATCGGGTGGGCTCAGCTGAGCCACCTCCACTGGCCTGGGTCCTGTTCCTGGGGCTCCCAGCTCTGTCTGCCTTGACCTCTCCATGCCCCCTGCTCCAGGGCTCACCTGCTGCCGTCGCCGTGCCAACGGAACCCTCAGGCTGGGCAGAGCATTGTGAAATGACAGCCTCCCCTCCCCCGCCGCTGGGGCCTGGGCCCAGGGCTGGGAGCTTGCAAGGCAAAGACACACCTCAGCTCAGCTTCTCCTGAGCTGCTCCAGAGCTCGACCCCCCGGGGTCCCGGGGCCCCAGGGCTGGGGCTCAGAGCAGGAAAGGGCGTTTTATTGGAATGTCCTTTCCTTCTTGATGATTCCTACAAACCGTTTTAAGCTCTGTACATATAGAAAAGCAACATGTGTCATGCCATTTGGGACATGCTGTTCTCATGTCTAGCTCCACTAAAACCCTCCTCAGCATATTTCCGAGGCATCAAGGATGAACCAGGAACAGTGCACGGCCCTGACAAATCTGCTTCACTGTCCCAGCTTTAACAGACATCTGAGTGTCACACTACATGGCAGGTCCTGCCAGGGCAACAGCAGGGGAAGCTTCACTCACACAGTGCTACAGCATGGGCTTCCCTCCTAGTGAACGGGTGCAGCAGGGCAAACTCCTGTCACAGAGAATGGGCACAACCACACTGCAAGCTTCATTCACACATGGTCTGGCTTCCGACAGCAAAGCAAGCCTCCTACATTGCACATTCTGCACTGTAAAGCGTTAGTCTTTGGACAGGAGAGCTATCCCTCTGCATCACACATACTGGACACCCTGAAGGGCCTCCTCCAGATTGAATTGTTACTGGATCGCCGTCCTATCCCCCTGCCCCAAACCTCTCCCATTGACTGTCAGCATGCTTCTCCTTACCTTCCTGCAGATACAGCACCCCTCTAGGCCTAACGGATGGCACACCAAGCTTCACGGGGCACTTTAAGGTATTCAGTCTCCACCTTTTATCTGTCCTGCTCCTCATTTCACCACGAAGAACCACTGGCAGTATTTCAACATCATTTTGAAACTGAAGTTATGGAACAGCTACAAAACCAGGGGAATGGCGCGGCAGGGGATTTCATTCCATTTCATTCTGTCCTTTGGCTGTGTGCGCAGTGTCAGAAGAGTTTGAGGACTGCAGAAGACACTGGAATAGATTTCTGGGCGAAAGCGCCAGAGATTCTGGCCCCTGCCCCGATCGCCTTACGAACGCCTTACAAACGCCTGGCGGGCAAATGTCTTGAGTTGGACACTCAGCGCAGTACCTGAGGAAATTAGAGTGAGGTTTCACTCAGGGACAAGCCTGCCAACCTATGTACTATGGCAGCTGAATGGGGGCATGGGGTCCTCATGTCTCAGGGATCTGCTTCTCTTATCCAAAACATCTTGCCTCCCATCAGCCTTAGCCCCTAGCATATGGTAATGAGTGGAGTCTCTACACTTCCCCCGTTGCACATTTGTCAATTCCCAGAGCTCTGTGGCAGACAGGGTAAATGTATCTATGTGTGAGAGAGAGAGGGAGCCAGATAGAGAGAGAGAAAGAGAGAGAGGGGGGGGGGGCAGGCTCTGACAGTCACAATGAGAGAAAAGTGAAGTTGCATCCCCTCAAGCACTCCCCTGCACCCATCAGCACAACAGCAAAGTTAGCTTGCATGTTCCCTGTTCTCCCCACTAACCTCACCCAACCCACCCTCCTCTCTTTCAGGACTTGCAGAGTGCCTAGAGACCCTGGAAATGATGGCAGCGGAGCATGGTACAAACACAAATATCAAAATAGAACTATTCCCCTACTGTCTACAAAACCAAGGAACTACTTCACCTTTGTTTTTTTCCACTTCACATTACAAGAGAAAGACGTCCTTCGTTGGCCCTTTTTACGCACTACCATTCGGTTTACACATTTCATCATGTTGAGTCTCCCAGTCGGCAAGAGCTATATATTTGGGTGGGTGATCCCAATGAAGTCAATGGAAATAGAGAAGGTGTTAGAACGGTGATGATTGTGTGCTGCAAGTGTCTTTCCCTTGAAGTCCATAGATATCATGGCCTTGACTAGGGGGTGGTCGAAGTGGCCGATAATTTGCTCAGCAGAAAAAATGCAGAATTTTGGGCAAATTCTGCCACTTCGCCTGCTCTTCCCACAGAGAGAAATTGCCAATTTCAGGCTTTTTCTCCCTGAAATTCGGTTTTTTAATGGGAAATGTTTTTTGGTGGCCACAAGAAGTTTCAGACTGAAAACAGATAGTTTGTGAAAAAAACACCATTTCAGATGGTTTGCCAGAAGACATTGATTTTTTCCATTAAATTTTGTTTTAGCGGTCAAAAACATGATATTTCAGGGAAAAAACACATTTCAGGAAGCAAAATCTGCATAGAAAATTGGCATAACAGCTAAAAAATGTCCCTGCAGACATAACAGAGCTGGAGGCGAATTTAGGCAATATCGTTCCACCATTAGTGAGGGTAACTTTGCCCACCCCTAGCCTTGACTAGGGGACTGGAAATGAATCTACAGGGACTGGCCACAAAGTCCAGATGAGGGTTTATTAAGAGCTATGCTTTTTCCTTTCTTATTGGTGCTTTTGTTTTCACACCTTAACCTACCTTTCTTCAGTGCAGTGTCTGGGCCCTGTTTTTCACATGTTCTGTTTTTGAGCCCAGTCACAGGCCTCAGAGAAGGCCGGTGCCCTTTGAGGCCTGAATGCTTCCTCCGCCAGTAGCAGGGCCCCAGGGCTTCTGACAGCAGCAGAGGCCCTGTGAGGAGTGGCCTCGAGCGATCAGGTGGGCTCAGCTGAGCCACCTCCACTGGCCTGGGTCCTGTTCCTGGGGCTCCCAGCTCTGTCTGCCTTGACCTCTCCATGCCCCCTGCTCCAGGGCTCACCTGCTGCCGTCGCCGTGCCAACGGAACCCTCAGGCTGGGCAGAGCATTGTGAAATGACAGCCTCCCCTCCCCCGCCGCTGGGGCCTGGGCCCAGGGCTGGGAGCTTGCAAGGCAAAGACACACCTCAGCTCAGCTTCTCCTGAGCTGCTCCAGAGCTCGACCCCCCCGGGGCCCCGGGGCCCCAGGGCTGGGGCTCAGAGCAGGAAAGGGCGTTTTATTGGAATGTCCTTTCCTTCTTGATGATTCCTACAAACCGTTTTAAGCTCTGTACATATAGAAAAGCAACATGTGTCATGCCATTTGGGACATGCTGTTCTCATGTCTAGCTCCACTAAAACCCTCCTCAGCATATTTCCGAGGCATCAAGGATGAACCAGGAACAGTGCACGGCCCTGACAAATCTGCTTCACTGTCCCAGCTTTAACAGACATCTGAGTGTCACACTACATGGCAGGTCCTGCCAGGGCAACAGCAGGGGAAGCTTCACTCACACAGTGCTACAGCATGGGCTTCCCTCCTAGTGAACGGGTGCAGCAGGGCAAACTCCTGTCACAGAGAATGGGCACAACCACACTGCAAGCTTCATTCACACATGGTCTGGCTTCCGACAGCAAAGCAAGCCTCCTACATTGCACATACTGCACTGTAAAGCGTTAGTCTTTGGACAGCAGAGCTATCCCTCTGCATCACACATACTGGACACCCTGAAGGGCCTCCTCCAGATTGAATTGTTACTGGATCGCCGTCCTATCCCCCTGCCCCAAACCTCTCCCATTGACTGTCAGCATGCTTCTCCTTACCTTCCTGCAGATACAGCACCCCTCTAGGCCTAACGGATGGCACACCAAGCTTCACGGGGCACTTTAAGGTATTCAGTCTCCACCTTTTATCTGTCCTGCTCCTCATTTCACCACGAAGAACCACTGGCAGTATTTCAACATCATTTTGAAACTGAAGTTATGGAAAAGCTACAAAACCAGGGGAATGGCGCGGCAGGGGATTTCATTCCATTTCATTCTGTCCTTTGGCTGTGTGCGCAGTGTCAGAAGAGTTTGAGGACTGCAGAAGACACTGGAATAGATTTCTGGGCGAAAGCGCCAGAGATTCTGGCCCCTGCCCCGATCGCCTTACGAACGCCTTACAAACGCCTGGCGGGCTATGCCCTGGCGGGCACATGTCTTGAGTTGGACACTCAGCGCAGTACCTGAGGAAATTAGAGTGAGGTTTCACTCAGGGACAAGCCTGCCAACCTATGTACTATGGCAGCTGAATGGGGGCATGGGGTCCTCATGTCTCAGGGATCTGCTTCTCTTATCCAAAACATCTTGCCTCCCATCAGCCTTAGCCCCTAGCATATGGTAATGAGTGGAGTCTCTACACTTCCCCCGTTGCACATTTGTCAATTCCCAGAGCTCTGTGGCAGACAGGGTAAATGTATCTATGTGTGAGAGAGAGAGGGAGCCAGATAGAGAGAGAGAAAGAGAGAGAGAGGGGGGGGGGCAGGCTCTGACAGTCACAATGAGAGAAAAGTGAAGTTGCATCCCCTCAAGCACTCCCCTGCACCCATCAGCACAACAGCAAAGTTAGCTTGCATGTTCCCCGTTCTCCCCACTAACCTCACCCAACCCACCCTCCTCTCTTTCAGGACTTGCAGAGTGCCTAGAGACCCTGGAAATGATGGCAGCGGAGCATGGTACAAACACAAATATCAAAATAGAACTATTCCCCTACTGTCTACAAAACCAAGAACTACTTCACCTTTGTTTTTTTCCACTTCACATTACAAGAGAAAGACGTCCTTCGTTGGCCCTTTTTACGCACTACCATTCGGTTTACACATTTCATCATGTTGAGTCTCCCAGTCGGCAAGAGCTATATATTTGGGTGGGTGATCCCAATGAAGTCAATGGAAATAGAGAAGGTGTTAGAACGGTGATGATTGTGTGCTGCAAGTGTCTTTCCCTTGAAGTCCATAGATATCATGGCCTTGACTAGGGGGTGGTCGAAGTGGCCGATAATTTGCTCAGCAGAAAAAATGCAGAATTTTGGGCAAATTCTGCCACTTCGCCTGCTCTTCCCACAGAGAGAAATTGCCAATTTCAGGCTTTTTCTCCCTGAAATTCGGTTTTTTATGGGAAATGTTTTTTGGTGGCCACAAGAAGTTTCAGACTGAAAACAGATAGTTTGTGAAAAAAACACCATTTCAGATGGTTTGCCAGAAGACATTGATTTTTTCCATTAAATTTTGTTTTAGCGGTCAAAAACATGATATTTCAGGGAAAAAACACATTTCAGGAAGCAAAATCTGCATAGAAAATTGGCATAACAGCTAAAAAATGTCCCTGCAGACAGAACAGAGCTGGAGGCGAATTTAGGCAATATCGTTCCACCAGTAGTGAGGGTAACTTTGCCCACCCCTAGCCTTGACTAGGGGACTGGAAATGAATCTACAGGGACTGGCCACAAAGTCCAGATGAGGGTGTATTAAGAGCTATGCTTTTTCCTTTCTTATTGGTGCTTTTGTTTTCACACCTGAACCTACCTTTCTTCAGTGCAGTGTCTGGGCCCTGTTTTTCACATGTTCTGTTTTTGAGCCCAGTCACAGGCCTCAGAGAAGGCCGGTGCCCTTTGAGGCCTGAAGGCTTCCTCCGCCAGTAGCAGGGCCCCAGGGCTTCTGACAGCAGCAGAGGCCCTGTGAGGAGTGGCCTCGAGCGATCAGGTGGGCTCAGCTGAGCCACCTCCACTGGCCTGGGTCCTGTTCCTGGGGCTCCCAGCTCTGTCTGCCTGGACCTCTCCATGCCCCCTGCTCCAGGGCTCACCTGCTGCCGTCGCTGTGCCAACGGAACCCTCAGGCTGGGCAGAGCATTGTGAAATGACAGCCTCCCCTCCCCCGCCGCTGGGGCCTGGGCCCAGGGCTGGGAGCTTGCAAGGCAAAGGCACACCTCAGCTCAGCTTCTCCTGAGCTGCTCCAGAGCTCGACCCCCCCGGGGCCCCGGGGCCCCAGGGCTGGGGCTCAGAGCAGGAAAGGGCGTTTTATTGGAATGTCCTTTCCTTCTTGATGATTCCTACAAACCGTTTTAAGCTCTGTACATATAGAAAAGCAACATGTGTCATGCCATTTGGGACATGCTGTTCTCATGTCTAGCTCCACTAAAACCCTCCTCAGCATATTTCCGAGGCATCAAGGATGAACCAGGAACAGTGCACGGCCCTGACAAATCTGCTTCACTGTCCCAGCTTTAACAGACATCTGAGTGTCACACTACATGGCAGGTCCTGCCAGGGCAACAGCAGGGGAAGCTTCACTCACACAGTGCTACAGCATGGGCTTCCCTCCTAGTGAACGGGTGCAGCAGGGCAAACTCCTGTCACAGAGAATGGGCACAACCACACTGCAAGCTTCATTCACACATGGTCTGGCTTCCGACAGCAAAGCAAGCCTCCTACATTGCACATACTGCACTGTAAAGCGTTAGTCTTTGGACAGCAGAGCTATCCCTCTGCATCACACATACTGGACACCCTGAAGGGCCTCCTCCAGATTGAATTGTTACTGGATCGCCGTCCTATCCCCCTGCCCCAAACCTCTCCCATTGACTGTCAGCATGCTTCTCCTTACCTTCCTGCAGATACAGCACCCCTCTAGGCCTAACGGATGGCACACCAAGCTTCACGGGGCACTTTAAGGTATTCAGTCTCCACCTTTTATCTGTCCTGCTCCTCATTTCACCACGAAGAACCACTGGCAGTATTTCAACATCATTTTGAAACTGAAGTTATGGAACAGCTACAAAACCAGGGGAATGGCGCGGCAGGGGATTTCATTCCATTTCATTCTGTCCTTTGGCTGTGTGCGCAGTGTCAGAAGAGTTTGAGGACTGCAGAAGACACTGGAATAGATTTCTGGGCGAAAGCGCCAGAGATTCTGGCCCCTGCCCCGATCGCCTTACGAACGCCTTACAAACGCCTGGCGGGCTATGCCCTGGCGGGCAAATGTCTTGAGTTGGACACTCAGCGCAGTACCTGAGGAAATTAGAGTGAGGTTTCACTCAGGGACAAGCCTGCCAACCTATGTACTATGGCAGCTGAATGGGGGCATGGGGTCCTCATGTCTCAGGGATCTGCTTCTCTTATCCAAAACATCTTGCCTCCCATCAGCCTTAGCCCCTAGCATATGGTAATGAGTGGAGTCTCTACACTTCCCCCGTTGCACATTTGTCAATTCCCAGAGCTCTGTGGCAGACAGGGTAAATGTATCTATGTGTGAGAGAGAGAGGGAGCCAGATAGAGAGAGAGAAAGAGAGAGAGAGGGGGGGGGGGGGGCAGGCTCTGACAGTCACAATGAGAGAAAAGTGAAGTTGCATCCCCTCAAGCATTCCCCTGCACCCATCAGCACAACAGCAAAGTTAGCTTGCATGTTCCCTGTTCTCCCCACTAACCTCACCCAACCCACCCTCCTCTCTTTCAGGACTTGCAGAGTGCCTAGAGACCCTGGAAATGATGGCAGCGGAGCATGGTACAAACACAAATATCAAAATAGAACTATTCCCCTACTGTCTACAAAACCAAGGAACTACTTCACCTTTGTTTTTTTCCACTTCACATTACAAGAGAAAGACGTCCTTCGTTGGCCCTTTTTACGCACTACCATTCGGTTTACACATTTCATCATGTTGAGTCTCCCAGTCGGCAAGAGCTATATATTTGGGTGGGTGATCCCAATGAAGTCAATGGAAATAGAGAAGGTGTTAGAACGGTGATGATTGTGTGCTGCAAGTGTCTTTCCCTTGAAGTCCATAGATATCATGGCCTTGACTAGGGGGTGGTCGAAGTGGCCGATAATTTGCTCAGCAGAAAAAATGCAGAATTTTGGGCAAATTCTGCCACTTCGCCTGCTCTTCCCACAGAGAGAAATTGCCAATTTCAGGCTTTTTCTCCCTGAAATTCGTTTTTTTAATGGGAAATGTTTTTTGGTGGCCACAAGAAGTTTCAGACTGAAAACAGATAGTTTGTGAAAAAAACACCATTTCAGATGGTTTGCCAGAAGACATTGATTTTTTCCATTAAATTTTGTTTTAGCGGTCAAAAACATGATATTTCAGGGAAAAAACACATTTCAGGAAGCAAAATCTGCATAGAAAATTGGCATAACAGCTAAAAAATGTCCCTGCAGACATAACAGAGCTGGAGGCGAATTTAGGCAATATCGTTCCACCAGTAGTGAGGGTAACTTTGCCCACCCCTAGCCTTGACTAGGGGACTGGAAATGAATCTACAGGGACTGGCCACAAAGTCCAGATGAGGGTGTATTAAGAGCTATGCTTTTTCCTTTCTTATTGGTGCTTTTGTTTTCACACCTTAACCTACCTTTCTTCAGTGCAGTGTCTGGGCCCTGTTTTTCACATGTTCTGTTTTTGAGCCCAGTCACAGGCCTCAGAGAAGGCCGGTGCCCTTTGAGGCCTGAATGCTTCCTCCGCCAGTAGCAGGGCCCCAGGGCGTCTGACAGCAGCAGAGGCCCTGTGAGGAGTGGCCTCGAGCGATCGGGTGGGCTCAGCTGAGCCACCTCCACTGGCCTGGGTCCTGTTCCTGGGGCTCCCAGCTCTGTCTGCCTGGACCTCTCCATGCCCCCTGCTCCAGGGCTCACCTGCTGCCGTCGCCGTGCCAACGGAACCCTCAGGCTGGGCAGAGCATTGTGAAATGACAGCCTCCCCTCCCCCGCTGGGGCCTGGGCCCAGGGCTGGGAGCTTGCAAGGCAAAGACACACCTCAGCTCAGCTTCTCCTGAGCTGCTCCAGAGCTCGACCCCCCCGGGGCCCCGGGGCCCCAGGGCTGGGGCTCAGAGCAGGAAAGGGCGTTTTATTGGAATGTCCTTTCCTTCTTGATGATTCCTACAAACCGTTTTAAGCTCTGTACATATAGAAAAGCAACATGTGTCATGCCATTTGGGACATGCTGTTCACATGTCTAGCTCCACTAAAACCCTCCTCAGCATATTTCCGAGGCATCAAGGATGAACCAGGAACAGTGCACGGCCCTGACAAATCTGCTTCACTGTCCCAGCTTTAACAGACATCTGAGTGTCACACTACATGGCAGGTCCTGCCAGGGCAACAGCAGGGGAAGCTTCACTCACACAGTGCTACAGCATGGGCTTCCCTCCTAGTGAACGGGTGCAGCAGGGCAAACTCCTGTCACAGAGAATGGGCACAACCACACTGCAAGCTTCATTCACACATGGTCTGGCTTCCGACAGCAAAGCAAGCCTCCTACATTGCACATACTGCACTGTAAAGCGTTAGTCTTTGGACAGGAGAGCTATCCCTCTGCATCACACATACTGGACACCCTGAAGGGCCTCCTCCAGATTGAATTGTTACTGGATCGCCGTCCTATCCCCCTGCCCCAAACCTCTCCCATTGACTGTCAGCATGCTTCTCCTTACCTTCCTGCAGATACAGCACCCCTCTAGGCCTAACGGATGGCACACCAAGCTTCACGGGGCACTTTAAGGTATTCAGTCTCCACCTTTTATCTGTCCTGCTCCTCATTTCACCACGAAGAACCACTGGCAGTATTTCAACATCATTTTGAAACTGAAGTTATGGAACAGCTACAAAACCAGGGGAATGGCGCGGCAGGGGATTTCATTCCATTTCATTCTGTCCTTTGGCTGTGTGCGCAGTGTCAGAAGAGTTTGAGGACTGCAGAAGACACTGGAATAGATTTCTGGGCGAAAGCGCCAGAGATTCTGGCCCCTGCCCCGATCGCCTTACGAACGCCTTACAAACGCCTGGCGGGCTTTGCCCTGGCGGGCAAATGTCTTGAGTTGGACACTCAGCGCAGTACCTGAGGAAATTAGAGTGAGGTTTCACTCAGGGACAAGCCTGCCAACCTATGTACTATGGCAGCTGAATGGGGGCATGGGGTCCTCATGTCTCAGGGATCTGCTTCTCTTATCCAAAACATCTTGCCTCCCATCAGCCTTAGCCCCTAGCATATGGTAATGAGTGGAGTCTCTACACTTCCCCCGTTGCACATTTGTCAATTCCCAGAGCTCTGTGGCAGACAGGGTAAATGTATCTATGTGTGAGAGAGAGAGGGAGCCAGATAGAGAGAGAGAAAGAGAGAGAGAGGGGGGGGGCAGGCTCTGACAGTCACAATGAGAGAAAAGTGAAGTTGCATCCCCTCAAGCACTCCCCTGCACCCATCAGCACAACAGCAAAGTTAGCTTGCATGTTCCCCGTTCTCCCCACTAACCTCACCCAACCCACCCTCCTCTCTTTCAGGACTTGCAGAGTGCCTAGAGACCCTGGAAATGATGGCAGCGGAGCATGGTACAAACACAAATATCAAAATAGAACTATTCCCCTACTGTCTACAAAACCAAGGAACTACTTCACCTTTGTTTTTTTCCACTTCACATTACAAGAGAAAGACGTCCTTTGTTGGCCCTTTTTACGCACTACCATTCGGTTTACACATTTCATCATGTTGAGTCTCCCAGTCGGCAAGAGCTATATATTTGGGTGGGTGATCCCAATGAAGTCAATGGAAATAGAGAAGGTGTTAGAACGGTGATGATTGTGTGCTGCAAGTGTCTTTCCCTTGAAGTCCATAGATATCATGGCCTTGACTAGGGGGTGGTCGAAGTGGCCGATAATTTGCTCAGCAGAAAAAATGCAGAATTTTGGGCAAATTCTGCCACTTCGCCTGCTCTTCCCACAGAGAGAAATTGCCAATTTCAGGCTTTTTCTCCCTGAAATTCGGTTTTTTAATGGGAAATGTTTTTTGGTGGCCACAAGAAGTTTCAGACTGAAAACAGATAGTTTGTGAAAAAAACACCATTTCAGATGGTTTGCCAGAAGACATTGATTTTTTCCATTAAATTTTGTTTTAGCGGTCAAAAACATGATATTTCAGGGAAAAAACACATTTCAGGAAGCAAAATCTGCATAGAAAATTGGCATAACAGCTAAAAAATGTCCCTGCAGACATAACAGAGCTGGAGGCGAATTTAGGCAATATCGTTCCACCAGTAGTGAGGGTAACTTTGCCCACCCCTAGCCTTGACTAGGGGACTGGAAATGAATCTACAGGGACTGGCCACAAAGTCCAGATGAGGGTGTATTAAGAGCTATGCTTTTTCCTTTCTTATTGGTGCTTTTGTTTTCACACCTGAACCTACCTTTCTTCAGTGCAGTGTCTGGGCCCTGTTTTTCACATGTTCTGTTTTTGAGCCCAGTCACAGGCCTCAGAGAAGGCCGGTGCCCTTTGAGGCCTGAATGCTTCCTCCGCCAGTAGCAGGGCCCCAGGGCTTCTGACAGCAGCAGAGGCCCTGTGAGGAGTGGCCTCGAGCGATCAGGTGGGCTCAGCTGAGCCACCTCCACTGGCCTGGGTCCTGTTCCTGGGGCTCCCAGCTCTGTCTGCCTTGACCTCTCCATGCCCCCTGCTCCAGGGCTCACCTGCTGCCGTCGCCGTGCCAACGGAACCCTCAGGCTGGGCAGAGCATTGTGAAATGACAGCCTCCCCTCCCCCGCCGCTGGGGCCTGGGCCCAGGGCTGGGAGCTTGCAAGGCAAAGGCACACCTCAGCTCAGCTTCTCCTGAGCTGCTCCAGAGCTCGACCCCCCCGGGGCCCCGGGGCCCCAGGGCTGGGGCTCAGAGCAGGAAAGGGCGTTTTATTGGAATGTCCTTTCCTTCTTGATGATTCCTACAAACCGTTTTAAGCTCTGTACATATAGAAAAGCAACATGTGTCATGCCATTTGGGACATGCTGTTCTCATGTCTAGCTCCACTAAAACCCTCCTCAGCATATTTCCGAGGCATCAAGGATGAACCAGGAACAGTGCACGGCCCTGACAAATCTGCTTCACTGTCCCAGCTTTAACAGACATCTGAGTGTCACACTACATGGCAGGTCCTGCCAGGGCAACAGCAGGGGAAGCTTCACTCACACAGTGCTACAGCATGGGCTTCCCTCCTAGTGAACGGGTGCAGCAGGGCAAACTCCTGTCACAGAGAATGGGCACAACCACACTGCAAGCTTCATTCACACATGGTCTGGCTTCCGACAGCAAAGCAAGCCTCCTACATTGCACATACTGCACTGTAAAGCGTTAGTCTTTGGACAGCAGAGCTATCCCTCTGCATCACACATACTGGACACCCTGAAGGGCCTCCTCCAGATTGAATTGTTACTGGATCGCCGTCCTATCCCCCTGCCCCAAACCTCTCCCATTGACTGTCAGCATGCTTCTCCTTACCTTCCTGCAGATACAGCACCCCTCTAGGCCTAACGGATGGCACACCAAGCTTCACGGGGCACTTTAAGGTATTCAGTCTCCACCTTTTATCTGTCCTGCTCCTCATTTCACCACGAAGAACCACTGGCAGTATTTCAACATCATTTTGAAACTGAAGTTATGGAACAGCTACAAAACCAGGGGAATGGCGCGGCAGGGGATTTCATTCCATTTCATTCTGTCCTTTGGCTGTGTGCGCAGTGTCAGAAGAGTTTGAGGACTGCAGAAGACACTGGAATAGATTTCTGGGCGAAAGCGCCAGAGATTCTGGCCCCTGCCCCGATCGCCTTACGAACGCCTTACAAACGCCTGGCGGGCTATGCCCTGGAGGGCAAATGTCTTGAGTTGGACACTCAGCGCAGTACCTGAGGAAATTAGAGTGAGGTTTCACTCAGGGACAAGCCTGCCAACCTATGTACTATGGCAGCTGAATGGGGGCATGGGGTCCTCATGTCTCAGGGATCTGCTTCTCTTATCCAAAACATCTTGCCTCCCATCAGCCTTAGCCCCTAGCATATGGTAATGAGTGGAGTCTCTACACTTCCCCCGTTGCACATTTGTCAATTCCCAGAGCTCTGTGGCAGACAGGGTAAATGTATCTATGTGTGAGAGAGGGAGCCAGATAGAGAGAGAGAAAGAGAGAGAGAGGGGGGGGGCAGGCTCTGACAGTCACAATGAGAGAAAAGTGAAGTTGCATCCCCTCAAGCACTCCCCTGCACCCATCAGCACAACAGCAAAGTTAGCTTGCATGTTCCCTGTTCTCCCCACTAACCTCACCCAACCCACCCTCCTCTCTTTCAGGACTTGCAGAGTGCCTAGAGACCCTGGAAATGATGGCAGCGGAGCATGGTACAAACACAAATATCAAAATAGAACTATTCCCCTACTGTCTACAAAACCAAGGAACTACTTCACCTTTGTTTTTTTCCACTTCACATTACAAGAGAAAGACGTCCTTCGTTGGCCCTTTTTACGCACTACCATTCGGTTTACACATTTCATCATGTTGAGTCTCCCAGTCGGCAAGAGCTATATATTTGGGTGGGTGATCCCAATGAAGTCAATGGAAATAGAGAAGGTGTTAGAACGGTGATGATTGTGTGCTGCAAGTGTCTTTCCCTTGAAGTCCATAGATATCATGGCCTTGACTAGGGGGTGGTCGAAGTGGCCGATAATTTGCTCAGCAGAAAAAATGCAGAATTTTGGGCAAATTCTGCCACTTCGCCTGCTCTTCCCACAGAGAGAAATTGCCAATTTCAGGCTTTTTCTCCCTGAAATTCGGTTTTTTAATGGGAAATGTTTTTTGGTGGCCACAAGAAGTTTCAGACTGAAAACAGATAGTTTGTGAAAAAAACACCATTTCAGATGGTTTGCCAGAAGACATTGATTTTTTCCATTAAATTTTGTTTTAGCGGTCAAAAACATGATATTTCAGGGAAAAAACACATTTCAGGAAGCAAAATCTGCATAGAAAATTGGCATAACAGCTAAAAAATGTCCCTGCAGACATAACAGAGCTGGAGGCGAATTTAGGCAATATCGTTCCACCAGTAGTGAGGGTAACTTTGCCCACCCCTAGCCTTGACTAGGGGACTGGAAATGAATCTACAGGGACTGGCCACAAAGTCCAGATGAGGGTGTATTAAGAGCTATGCTTTTTCCTTTCTTATTGGTGCTTTTGTTTTCACACCTTAACCTACCTTTCTTCAGTGCAGTGTCTGGGCCCTGTTTTTCACATGTTCTGTTTTTGAGCCCAGTCACAGGCCTCAGAGAAGGCCGGTGCCCTTTGAGGCCTGAATGCTTCCTCCGCCAGTAGCAGGGCCCCAGGGCTTCTGACAGCAGCAGAGGCCCTGTGAGGAGTGGCCTCGAGCGATCAGGTGGGCTCAGCTGAGCCACCTCCACTGGCCTGGGTCCTGTTCCTGGGGCTCCCAGCTCTGTCTGCCTTGACCTCTCCATGCCCCCTGCTCCAGGGCTCACCTGCTGCCGTCGCCGTGCCAACGGAACCCTCAGGCTGGGCAGAGCATTGTGAAATGACAGCCTCCCCTCCCCCGCCGCTGGGGCCTGGGCCCAGGGCTGGGAGCTTGCAAGGCAAAGGCACACCTCAGCTCAGCTTCTCCTGAGCTGCTCCAGAGCTCGACCCCCCCGGGGCCCCGGGGCCCCAGGGCTGGGGCTCAGAGCAGGAAAGGGCGTTTTATTGGAATGTCCTTTCCTTCTTGATGATTCCTACAAACCGTTTTAAGCTCTGTACATATAGAAAAGCAACATGTGTCATGCCATTTGGGACATGCTGTTCTCATGTCTAGCTCCACTAAAACCCTCCTCAGCATATTTCCGAGGCATCAAGGATGAACCAGGAACAGTGCACGGCCCTGACAAATCTGCTTCACTGTCCCAGCTTTAACAGACATCTGAGTGTCACACTACATGGCAGGTCCTGCCAGGGCAACAGCAGGGGAAGCTTCACTCACACAGTGCTACAGCATGGGCTTCCCTCCTAGTGAACGGGTGCAGCAGGGCAAACTCCTGTCACAGAGAATGGGCACAACCACACTGCAAGCTTCATTCACACATGGTCTGGCTTCCGACAGCAAAGCAAGCCTCCTACATTGCACATACTGCACTGTAAAGCGTTAGTCTTTGGACAGCAGAGCTATCCCTCTGCATCACACATACTGGACACCCTGAAGGGCCTCCTCCAGATTGAATTGTTACTGGATCGCCGTCCTATCCCCCTGCCCCAAACCTCTCCCATTGACTGTCAGCATGCTTCTCCTTACCTTCCTGCAGATACAGCACCCCTCTAGGCCTAACGGATGGCACACCAAGCTTCACGGGGCACTTTAAGGTATTCAGTCTCCACCTTTTATCTGTCCTGCTCCTCATTTCACCACGAAGAACCACTGGCAGTATTTCAACATCATTTTGAAACTGAAGTTATGGAACAGCTACAAAACCAGGGGAATGGCGCGGCAGGGGATTTCATTCCATTTCATTCTGTCCTTTGGCTGTGTGCGCAGTGTCAGAAGAGTTTGAGGACTGCAGAAGACACTGGAATAGATTTCTGGGCGAAAGCGCCAGAGATTCTGGCCCCTGCCCCGATCGCCTTACGAACGCCTTACAAACGCCTGGCGGGCTATGCCCTGGAGGGCAAATGTCTTGAGTTGGACACTCAGCGCAGTACCTGAGGAAATTAGAGTGAGGTTTCACTCAGGGACAAGCCTGCCAACCTATGTACTATGGCAGCTGAATGGGGGCATGGGGTCCTCATGTCTCAGGGATCTGCTTCTCTTATCCAAAACATCTTGCCTCCCATCAGCCTTAGCCCCTAGCATATGGTAATGAGTGGAGTCTCTACACTTCCCCCGTTGCACATTTGTCAATTCCCAGAGCTCTGTGGCAGACAGGGTAAATGTATCTATGTGTGAGAGAGGGAGCCAGATAGAGAGAGAGAAAGAGAGAGAGAGGGGGGGGGCAGGCTCTGACAGTCACAATGAGAGAAAAGTGAAGTTGCATCCCCTCAAGCACTCCCCTGCACCCATCAGCACAACAGCAAAGTTAGCTTGCATGTTCCCTGTTCTCCCCACTAACCTCACCCAACCCACCCTCCTCTCTTTCAGGACTTGCAGAGTGCCTAGAGACCCTGGAAATGATGGCAGCGGAGCATGGTACAAACACAAATATCAAAATAGAACTATTCCCCTACTGTCTACAAAACCAAGGAACTACTTCACCTTTGTTTTTTTCCACTTCACATTACAAGA
This sequence comes from Ambystoma mexicanum, assembly GCF_040938575.1. NCBI lineage: Eukaryota > Metazoa > Chordata > Amphibia > Caudata > Ambystomatidae > Ambystoma > Ambystoma mexicanum. The sequence continues at coordinate 1,098,323,823 of NC_090941.1, forward strand.
GAAAGACGTCCTTCGTTGGCCCTTTTTACGCACTACCATTCGGTTTACACATTTCATCATGTTGAGTCTCCCAGTCGGCAAGAGCTATATATTTGGGTGGGTGATCCCAATGAAGTCAATGGAAATAGAGAAGGTGTTAGAACGGTGATGATTGTGTGCTGCAAGTGTCTTTCCCTTGAAGTCCATAGATATCATGGCCTTGACTAGGGGGTGGTCGAAGTGGCCGATAATTTGCTCAGCAGAAAAAATGCAGAATTTTGGGCAAATTCTGCCACTTCGCCTGCTCTTCCCACAGAGAGAAATTGCCAATTTCAGGCTTTTTCTCCCTGAAATTCGGTTTTTTAATGGGAAATGTTTTTTGGTGGCCACAAGAAGTTTCAGACTGAAAACAGATAGTTTGTGAAAAAAACACCATTTCAGATGGTTTGCCAGAAGACATTGATTTTTTCCATTAAATTTTGTTTTAGCGGTCAAAAACATGATATTTCAGGGAAAAAACACATTTCAGGAAGCAAAATCTGCATAGAAAATTGGCATAACAGCTAAAAAATGTCCCTGCAGACATAACAGAGCTGGAGGCGAATTTAGGCAATATCGTTCCACCATTAGTGAGGGTAACTTTGCCCACCCCTAGCCTTGACTAGGGGACTGGAAATGAATCTACAGGGACTGGCCACAAAGTCCAGATGAGGGTGTATTAAGAGCTATGCTTTTTCCTTTCTTATTGGTGCTTTTGTTTTCACACCTTAACCTACCTTTCTTCAGTGCAGTGTCTGGGCCCTGTTTTTCACATGTTCTGTTTTTGAGCCCAGTCACAGGCCTCAGAGAAGGCCGGTGCCCTTTGAGGCCTGAATGCTTCCTCCGCCAGTAGCAGGGCCCCAGGGCTTCTGACAGCAGCAGAGGCCCTGTGAGGAGTGGCCTCGAGCGATCAGGTGGGCTCAGCTGAGCCACCTCCACTGGCCTGGGTCCTGTTCCTGGGGCTCCCAGCTCTGTCTGCCTTGACCTCTCCATGCCCCCTGCTCCAGGGCTCACCTGCTGCCGTCGCCGTGCCAACGGAACCCTCAGGCTGGGCAGAGCATTGTGAAATGACAGCCTCCCCTCCCCCGCCGCTGGGGCCTGGGCCCAGGGCTGGGAGCTTGCAAGGCAAAGGCACACCTCAGCTCAGCTTCTCCTGAGCTGCTCCAGAGCTCGACCCCCCCGGGGCCCCGGGGCCCCAGGGCTGGGGCTCAGAGCAGGAAAGGGCGTTTTATTGGAATGTCCTTTCCTTCTTGATGATTCCTACAAACCGTTTTAAGCTCTGTACATATAGAAAAGCAACATGTGTCATGCCATTTGGGACATGCTGTTCTCATGTCTAGCTCCACTAAAACCCTCCTCAGCATATTTCCGAGGCATCAAGGATGAACCAGGAACAGTGCACGGCCCTGACAAATCTGCTTCACTGTCCCAGCTTTAACAGACATCTGAGTGTCACACTACATGGCAGGTCCTGCCAGGGCAACAGCAGGGGAAGCTTCACTCACACAGTGCTACAGCATGGGCTTCCCTCCTAGTGAACGGGTGCAGCAGGGCAAACTCCTGTCACAGAGAATGGGCACAACCACACTGCAAGCTTCATTCACACATGGTCTGGCTTCCGACAGCAAAGCAAGCCTCCTACATTGCACATACTGCACTGTAAAGCGTTAGTCTTTGGACAGCAGAGCTATCCCTCTGCATCACACATACTGGACACCCTGAAGGGCCTCCTCCAGATTGAATTGTTACTGGATCGCCGTCCTATCCCCCTGCCCCAAACCTCTCCCATTGACTGTCAGCATGCTTCTCCTTACCTTCCTGCAGATACAGCACCCCTCTAGGCCTAACGGATGGCACACCAAGCTTCACGGGGCACTTTAAGGTATTCAGTCTCCACCTTTTATCTGTCCTGCTCCTCATTTCACCACGAAGAACCACTGGCAGTATTTCAACATCATTTTGAAACTGAAGTTATGGAACAGCTACAAAACCAGGGGAATGGCGCGGCAGGGGATTTCATTCCATTTCATTCTGTCCTTTGGCTGTGTGCGCAGTGTCAGAAGAGTTTGAGGACTGCAGAAGACACTGGAATAGATTTCTGGGCGAAAGCGCCAGAGATTCTGGCCCCTGCCCCGATCGCCTTACGAACGCCTTACAAACGCCTGGCGGGCTATGCCCTGGCGGGCAAATGTCTTGAGTTGGACACTCAGCGCAGTACCTGAGGAAATTAGAGTGAGGTTTCACTCAGGGACAAGCCTGCCAACCTATGTACTATGGCAGCTGAATGGGGGCATGGGGTCCTCATGTCTCAGGGATCTGCTTCTCTTATCCAAAACATCTTGCCTCCCATCAGCCTTAGCCCCTAGCATATGGTAATGAGTGGAGTCTCTACACTTCCCCCGTTGCACATTTGTCAATTCCCAGAGCTCTGTGGCAGACAGGGTAAATGTATCTATGTGTGAGAGAGAGAGGGAGCCAGATAGAGAGAGAGAAAGAGAGAGAGAGGGGGGGGGGGCAGGCTCTGACAGTCACAATGAGAGAAAAGTGAAGTTGCATCCCCTCAAGCACTCCCCTGCACCCATCAGCACAACAGCAAAGTTAGCTTGCATGTTCCCTGTTCTCCCCACTAACCTCACCCAACCCACCCTCCTCTCTTTCAGGACTTGCAGAGTGCCTAGAGACCCTGGAAATGATGGCAGCGGAGCATGGTACAAACACAAATATCAAAATAGAACTATTCCCCTACTGTCTACAAAACCAAGGAACTACTTCACCTTTGTTTTTTTCCACTTCACATTACAAGAGAAAGACGTCCTTCGTTGGCCCTTTTTACGCACTACCATTCGGTTTACACATTTCATCATGTTGAGTCTCCCAGTCGGCAAGAGCTATATATTTGGGTGGGTGATCCCAATGAAGTCAATGGAAATAGAGAAGGTGTTAGAACGGTGATGATTGTGTGCTGCAAGTGTCTTTCCCTTGAAGTCCATAGATATCATGGCCTTGACTAGGGGGTGGTCGAAGTGGCCGATAATTTGCTCAGCAGAAAAAATGCAGAATTTTGGGCAAATTCTGCCACTTCGCCTGCTCTTCCCACAGAGAGAAATTGCCAATTTCAGGCTTTTTCTCCCTGAAATTCGTTTTTTTAATGGGAAATGTTTTTTGGTGGCCACAAGAAGTTTCAGACTGAAAACAGATAGTTTGTGAAAAAAACACCATTTCAGATGGTTTGCCAGAAGACATTGATTTTTTCCATTAAATTTTGTTTTAGCGGTCAAAAACATGATATTTCAGGGAAAAAACACATTTCAGGAAGCAAAATCTGCATAGAAAATTGGCATAACAGCTAAAAAATGTCCCTGCAGACATAACAGAGCTGGAGGCGAATTTAGGCAATATCGTTCCACCAGTAGTGAGGGTAACTTTGCCCACCCTAGCCTTGACTAGGGGACTGGAAATGAATCTACAGGGACTGGCCACAAAGTCCAGATGAGGGTGTATTAAGAGCTATGCTTTTTCCTTTCTTATTGGTGCTTTTGTTTTCACACCTTAACCTACCTTTCTTCAGTGCAGTGTCTGGGCCCTGTTTTTCACATGTTCTGTTTTTGAGCCCAGTCACAGGCCTCAGAGAAGGCCGGTGCCCTTTGAGGCCTGAATGCTTCCTCCGCCAGTAGCAGGGCCCCAGGGCGTCTGACAGCAGCAGAGGCCCTGTGAGGAGTGGCCTCGAGCGATCGGGTGGGCTCAGCTGAGCCACCTCCACTGGCCTGGGTCCTGTTCCTGGGGCTCCCAGCTCTGTCTGCCTGGACCTCTCCATGCCCCCTGCTCCAGGGCTCACCTGCTGCCGTCGCCGTGCCAACGGAACCCTCAGGCTGGGCAGAGCATTGTGAAATGACAGCCTCCCCTCCCCCGCTGGGGCCTGGGCCCAGGGCTGGGAGCTTGCAAGGCAAAGACACACCTCAGCTCAGCTTCTCCTGAGCTGCTCCAGAGCTCGACCCCCCCGGGGCCCCGGGGCCCCAGGGCTGGGGCTCAGAGCAGGAAAGGGCGTTTTATTGGAATGTCCTTTCCTTCTTGATGATTCCTACAAACCGTTTTAAGCTCTGTACATATAGAAAAGCAACATGTGTCATGCCATTTGGGACATGCTGTTCACATGTCTAGCTCCACTAAAACCCTCCTCAGCATATTTCCGAGGCATCAAGGATGAACCAGGAACAGTGCACGGCCCTGACAAATCTGCTTCACTGTCCCAGCTTTAACAGACATCTGAGTGTCACACTACATGGCAGGTCCTGCCAGGGCAACAGCAGGGGAAGCTTCACTCACACAGTGCTACAGCATGGGCTTCCCTCCTAGTGAACGGGTGCAGCAGGGCAAACTCCTGTCACAGAGAATGGGCACAACCACACTGCAAGCTTCATTCACACATGGTCTGGCTTCCGACAGCAAAGCAAGCCTCCTACATTGCACATACTGCACTGTAAAGCGTTAGTCTTTGGACAGGAGAGCTATCCCTCTGCATCACACATACTGGACACCCTGAAGGGCCTCCTCCAGATTGAATTGTTACTGGATCGCCGTCCTATCCCCCTGCCCCAAACCTCTCCCATTGACTGTCAGCATGCTTCTCCTTACCTTCCTGCAGATACAGCACCCCTCTAGGCCTAACGGATGGCACACCAAGCTTCACGGGGCACTTTAAGGTATTCAGTCTCCACCTTTTATCTGTCCTGCTCCTCATTTCACCACGAAGAACCACTGGCAGTATTTCAACATCATTTTGAAACTGAAGTTATGGAACAGCTACAAAACCAGGGGAATGGCGCGGCAGGGGATTTCATTCCATTTCATTCTGTCCTTTGGCTGTGTGCGCAGTGTCAGAAGAGTTTGAGGACTGCAGAAGACACTGGAATAGATTTCTGGGCGAAAGCGCCAGAGATTCTGGCCCCTGCCCCGATCGCCTTACGAACGCCTTACAAACGCCTGGCGGGCTATGCCCTGGCGGGCAAATGTCTTGAGTTGGACACTCAGCGCAGTACCTGAGGAAATTAGAGTGAGGTTTCACTCAGGGACAAGCCTGCCAACCTATGTACTATGGCAGCTGAATGGGGGCATGGGGTCCTCATGTCTCAGGGATCTGCTTCTCTTATCCAAAACATCTTGCCTCCCATCAGCCTTAGCCCCTAGCATATGGTAATGAGTGGAGTCTCTACACTTCCCCCGTTGCACATTTGTCAATTCCCAGAGCTCTGTGGCAGACAGGGTAAATGTATCTATGTGTGAGAGAGAGAGGGAGCCAGATAGAGAGAGAGAAAGAGAGAGAGAGGGGGGGGGGGCAGGCTCTGACAGTCACAATGAGAGAAAAGTGAAGTTGCATCCCCTCAAGCACTCCCCTGCACCCATCAGCACAACAGCAAAGTTAGCTTGCATGTTCCCTGTTCTCCCCACTAACCTCACCCAACCCACCCTCCTCTCTTTCAGGACTTGCAGAGTGCCTAGAGACCCTGGAAATGATGGCAGCGGAGCATGGTACAAACACAAATATCAAAATAGAACTATTCCCCTACTGTCTACAAAACCAAGGAACTACTTCACCTTTGTTTTTTTCCACTTCACATTACAAGAGAAAGACGTCCTTCGTTGGCCCTTTTTACGCACTACCATTCGGTTTACACATTTCATCATGTTGAGTCTCCCAGTCGGCAAGAGCCATATATTTGGGTGGGTGATCCCAATGAAGTCAATGGAAATAGAGAAGGTGTTAGAACGGTGATGATTGTGTGCTGCAAGTGTCTTTCCCTTGAAGTCCATAGATATCATGGCCTTGACTAGGGGGTGGTCGAAGTGGCCGATAATTTGCTCAGCAGAAAAAATGCAGAATTTTGGGCAAATTCTGCCACTTCGCCTGCTCTTCCCACAGAGAGAAATTGCCAATTTCAGGCTTTTTCTCCCTGAAATTCGGTTTTTTAATGGGAAATGTTTTTTGGTGGCCACAAGAAGTTTCAGACTGAAAACAGATAGTTTGTGAAAAAAACACCATTTCAGATGGTTTGCCAGAAGACATTGATTTTTTCCATTAAATTTTGTTTTAGCGGTCAAAAACATGATATTTCAGGGAAAAAACACATTTCAGGAAGCAAAATCTGCATAGAAAATTGGCATAACAGCTAAAAAATGTCCCTGCAGACATAACAGAGCTGGAGGCGAATTTAGGCAATATCGTTCCACCAGTAGTGAGGGTAACTTTGCCCACCCCTAGCCTTGACTAGGGGACTGGAAATGAATCTACAGGGACTGGCCACAAAGTCCAGATGAGGGTGTATTAAGAGCTATGCTTTTTCCTTTCTTATTGGTGCTTTTGTTTTCACACCTTAACCTACCTTTCTTCAGTGCAGTGTCTGGGCCCTGTTTTTCACATGTTCTGTTTTTGAGCCCAGTCACAGGCCTCAGAGAAGGCCGGTGCCCTTTGAGGCCTGGATGCTTCCTCCGCCAGTAGCAGGGCCCCAGGGCTTCTGACAGCAGCAGAGGCCCTGTGAGGAGTGGCCTCGAGCGATCAGGTGGGCTCAGCTGAGCCACCTCCACTGGCCTGGGTCCTGTTCCTGGGGCTCCCAGCTCTGTCTGCCTTGACCTCTCCATGCCCCCTGCTCCAGGGCTCACCTGCTGCCGTCGCCGTGCCAACGGAACCCTCAGGCTGGGCAGAGCATTGTGAAATGACAGCCTCCCCTCCCCCGCCGCTGGGGCCTGGGCCCAGGGCTGGGAGCTTGCAAGGCAAAGGCACACCTCAGCTCAGCTTCTCCTGAGCTGCTCCAGAGCTCGACCCCCCCGGGGCCCCGGGGCCCCAGGGCTGGGGCTCAGAGCAGGAAAGGGCGTTTTATTGGAATGTCCTTTCCTTCTTGATGATTCCTACAAACCGTTTTAAGCTCTGTACATATAGAAAAGCAACATGTGTCATGCCATTTGGGACATGCTGTTCTCATGTCTAGCTCCACTAAAACCCTCCTCAGCATATTTCCGAGGCATCAAGGATGAACCAGGAACAGTGCACGGCCCTGACAAATCTGCTTCACTGTCCCAGCTTTAACAGACATCTGAGTGTCACACTACATGGCAGGTCCTGCCAGGGCAACAGCAGGGGAAGCTTCACTCACACAGTGCTACAGCATGGGCTTCCCTCCTAGTGAACGGGTGCAGCAGGGCAAACTCCTGTCACAGAGAATGGGCACAACCACACTGCAAGCTTCATTCACACATGGTCTGGCTTCCGACAGCAAAGCAAGCCTCCTACATTGCACATACTGCACTGTAAAGCGTTAGTCTTTGGACAGGAGAGCTATCCCTCTGCATCACACATACTGGACACCCTGAAGGGCCTCCTCCAGATTGAATTGTTACTGGATCGCCGTCCTATCCCCCTGCCCCAAACCTCTCCCATTGACTGTCAGCATGCTTCTCCTTACCTTCCTGCAGATACAGCACCCCTCTAGGCCTAACGGATGGCACACCAAGCTTCACGGGGCACTTTAAGGTATTCAGTCTCCACCTTTTATCTGTCCTGCTCCTCATTTCACCACGAAGAACCACTGGCAGTATTTCAACATCATTTTGAAACTGAAGTTATGGAACAGCTACAAAACCAGGGGAATGGCGCGGCAGGGGATTTCATTCCATTTCATTCTGTCCTTTGGCTGTGTGCGCAGTGTCAGAAGAGTTTGAGGACTGCAGAAGACACTGGAATAGATTTCTGGGCGAAAGCGCCAGAGATTCTGGCCCCTGCCCCGATCGCCTTACGAACGCCTTACAAACGCCTGGCGGGCTATGCCCTGGCGGGCAAATGTCTTGAGTTGGACACTCAGCGCAGTACCTGAGGAAATTAGAGTGAGGTTTCACTCAGGGACAAGCCTGCCAACCTATGTACTATGGCAGCTGAATGGGGGCATGGGGTCCTCATGTCTCAGGGATCTGCTTCTCTTATCCAAAACATCTTGCCTCCCATCAGCCTTAGCCCCTAGCATATGGTAATGAGTGGAGTCTCTACACTTCCCCCGTTGCACATTTGTCAATTCCCAGAGCTCTGTGGCAGACAGGGTAAATGTATCTATGTGTGAGAGAGAGAGGGAGCCAGATAGAGAGAGAGAAAGAGAGAGAGGGGGGGGGGGCAGGCTCTGACAGTCACAATGAGAGAAAAGTGAAGTTGCATCCCCTCAAGCACTCCCCTGCACCCATCAGCACAACAGCAAAGTTAGCTTGCATGTTCCCTGTTCTCCCCACTAACCTCACCCAACCCACCCTCCTCTCTTTCAGGACTTGCAGAGTGCCTAGAGACCCTGGAAATGATGGCAGCGGAGCATGGTACAAACACAAATATCAAAATAGAACTATTCCCCTACTGTCTACAAAACCAAGGAACTACTTCACCTTTGTTTTTTTCCACTTCACATTACAAGAGAAAGACGTCCTTCGTTGGCCCTTTTTACGCACTACCATTCGGTTTACACATTTCATCATGTTGAGTCTCCCAGTCGGCAAGAGCTATATATTTGGGTGGGTGATCCCAATGAAGTCAATGGAAATAGAGAAGGTGTTAGAACGGTGATGATTGTGTGCTGCAAGTGTCTTTCCCTTGAAGTCCATAGATATCATGGCCTTGACTAGGGGGTGGTCGAAGTGGCCGATAATTTGCTCAGCAGAAAAAATGCAGAATTTTGGGCAAATTCTGCCACTTCGCCTGCTCTTCCCACAGAGAGAAATTGCCAATTTCAGGCTTTTTCTCCCTGAAATTCGGTTTTTTAATGGGAAATGTTTTTTGGTGGCCACAAGAAGTTTCAGACTGAAAACAGATAGTTTGTGAAAAAAACACCATTTCAGATGGTTTGCCAGAAGACATTGATTTTTTCCATTAAATTTTGTTTTAGCGGTCAAAAACATGATATTTCAGGGAAAAAACACATTTCAGGAAGCAAAATCTGCATAGAAAATTGGCATAACAGCTAAAAAATGTCCCTGCAGACATAACAGAGCTGGAGGCGAATTTAGGCAATATCGTTCCACCATTAGTGAGGGTAACTTTGCCCACCCCTAGCCTTGACTAGGGGACTGGAAATGAATCTACAGGGACTGGCCACAAAGTCCAGATGAGGGTGTATTAAGAGCTATGCTTTTTCCTTTCTTATTGGTGCTTTTGTTTTCACACCTTAACCTACCTTTCTTCAGTGCAGTGTCTGGGCCCTGTTTTTCACATGTTCTGTTTTTGAGCCCAGTCACAGGCCTCAGAGAAGGCCGGTGCCCTTTGAGGCCTGAATGCTTCCTCCGCCAGTAGCAGGGCCCCAGGGCTTCTGACAGCAGCAGAGGCCCTGTGAGGAGTGGCCTCGAGCGATCAGGTGGGCTCAGCTGAGCCACCTCCACTGGCCTGGGTCCTGTTCCTGGGGCTCCCAGCTCTGTCTGCCTTGACCTCTCCATGCCCCCTGCTCCAGGGCTCACCTGCTGCCGTCGCCGTGCCAACGGAACCCTCAGGCTGGGCAGAGCATTGTGAAATGACAGCCTCCCCTCCCCCGCCGCTGGGGCCTGGGCCCAGGGCTGGGAGCTTGCAAGGCAAAGGCACACCTCAGCTCAGCTTCTCCTGAGCTGCTCCAGAGCTCGGCCCCCCCGGGGCCCCGGGGCCCCAGGGCTGGGGCTCAGAGCAGGAAAGGGCGTTTTATTGGAATGTCCTTTCCTTCTTGATGATTCCTACAAACCGTTTTAAGCTCTGTACATATAGAAAAGCAACATGTGTCATGCCATTTGGGACATGCTGTTCTCATGTCTAGCTCCACTAAAACCCTCCTCAGCATATTTCCGAGGCATCAAGGATGAACCAGGAACAGTGCACGGCCCTGACAAATCTGTTTCACTGTCCCAGCTTTAACAGACATCTGAGTGTCACACTACATGGCAGGTCCTGCCAGGGCAACAGCAGGGGAAGCTTCACTCACACAGTGCTACAGCATGGGCTTCCCTCCTAGTGAACGGGTGCAGCAGGGCAAACTCCTGTCACAGAGAATGGGCACAACCACACTGCAAGCTTCATTCACACATGGTCTGGCTTCCGACAGCAAAGCAAGCCTCCTACATTGCACATACTGCACTGTAAAGCGTTAGTCTTTGGACAGCAGAGCTATCCCTCTGCATCACACATACTGGACACCCTGAAGGGCCTCCTCCAGATTGAATTGTTACTGGATCGCCGTCCTATCCCCCTGCCCCAAACCTCTCCCATTGACTGTCAGCATGCTTCTCCTTACCTTCCTGCAGATACAGCACCCCTCTAGGCCTAACGGATGGCACACCAAGCTTCACGGGGCACTTTAAGGTATTCAGTCTCCACCTTTTATCTGTCCTGCTCCTCATTTCACCACGAAGAACCACTGGCAGTATTTCAACATCATTTTGAAACTGAAGTTATGGAACAGCTACAAAACCAGGGGAATGGCGCGGCAGGGGATTTCATTCCATTTCATTCTGTCCTTTGGCTGTGTGCGCAGTGTCAGAAGAGTTTGAGGACTGCAGAAGACACTGGAATAGATTTCTGGGCGAAAGCGCCAGAGATTCTGGCCCCTGCCCCGATCGCCTTACGAACGCCTTACAAACGCCTGGCGGGCTATGCCCTGGCGGGCAAATGTCTTGAGTTGGACACTCAGCGCAGTACCTGAGGAAATTAGAGTGAGGTTTCACTCAGGGACAAGCCTGCCAACCTATGTACTATGGCAGCTGAATGGGGGCATGGGGTCCTCATGTCTCAGGGATCTGCTTCTCTTATCCAAAACATCTTGCCTCCCATCAGCCTTAGCCCCTAGCATATGGTAATGAGTGGAGTCTCTACACTTCCCCCGTTGCACATTTGTCAATTCCCAGAGCTCTGTGGCAGACAGGGTAAATGTATCTATGTGTGAGAGAGAGAGGGAGCCAGATAGAGAGAGAGAAAGAGAGAGAGAGGGGGGGGGGCAGGCTCTGACAGTCACAATGAGAGAAAAGTGAAGTTGCATCCCCTCAAGCACTCCCCTGCACCCATCAGCACAACAGCAAAGTTAGCTTGCATGTTCCCTGTTCTCCCCACTAACCTCACCCAACCCACCCTCCTCTCTTTCAGGACTTGCAGAGTGCCTAGAGACCCTGGAAATGATGGCAGCGGAGCATGGTACAAACACAAATATCAAAATAGAACTATTCCCCTACTGTCTACAAAACCAAGGAACTACTTCACCTTTGTTTTTTTCCACTTCACATTACAAGAGAAAGACGTCCTTCGTTGGCCCTTTTTACGCACTACCATTCGGTTTACACATTTCATCATGTTGAGTCTCCCAGTCGGCAAGAGCTATATATTTGGGTGGGTGATCCCAATGAAGTCAATGGAAATAGAGAAGGTGTTAGAACGGTGATGATTGTGTGCTGCAAGTGTCTTTCCCTTGAAGTCCATAGATATCATGGCCTTGACTAGGGGGTGGTCGAAGTGGCCGATAATTTGCTCAGCAGAAAAAATGCAGAATTTTGGGCAAATTCTGCCACTTCGCCTGCTCTTCCCACAGAGAGAAATTGCCAATTTCAGGCTTTTTCTCCCTGAAATTCGGTTTTTTAATGGGAAATGTTTTTTGGTGGCCACAAGAAGTTTCAGACTGAAAACAGATAGTTTGTGAAAAAAACACCATTTCAGATGGTTTGCCAGAAGACATTGATTTTTTCCATTAAATTTTGTTTTAGCGGTCAAAAACATGATATTTCAGGGAAAAAACACATTTCAGGAAGCAAAATCTGCATAGAAAATTGGCATAACAGCTAAAAAATGTCCCTGCAGACATAACAGAGCTGGAGGCGAATTTAGGCAATATCGTTCCACCAGTAGTGAGGGTAACTTTGCCCACCCCTAGCCTTGACTAGGGGACTGGAAATGAATCTACAGGGACTGGCCACAAAGTCCAGATGAGGGTGTATTAAGAGCTATGCTTTTTCCTTTCTTATTGGTGCTTTTGTTTTCACACCTTAACCTACCTTTCTTCAGTGCAGTGTCTGGGCCCTGTTTTTCACATGTTCTGTTTTTGAGCCCAGTCACAGGCCTCAGAGAAGGCCGGTGCCCTTTGAGGCCTGAATGCTTCCTCCGCCAGTAGCAGGGCCCCAGGGCTTCTGACAGCAGCAGAGGCCCTGTGAGGAGTGGCCTCGAGCGATCAGGTGGGCTCAGCTGAGCCACCTCCACTGGCCTGGGTCCTGTTCCTGGGGCTCCCAGCTCTGTCTGCCTTGACCTCTCCATGCCCCCTGCTCCAGGGCTCACCTGCTGCCGTCGCCGTGCCAACGGAACCCTCAGGCTGGGCAGAGCATTGTGAAATGACAGCCTCCCCTCCCCCGCCGCTGGGGCCTGGGCCCAGGGCTGGGAGCTTGCAAGGCAAAGGCACACCTCAGCTCAGCTTCTCCTGAGCTGCTCCAGAGCTCGACCCCCCCGGGGCCCCGGGGCCCCAGGGCTGGGGCTCAGAGCAGGAAAGGGCGTTTTATTGGAATGTCCTTTCCTTCTTGATGATTCCTACAAACCGTTTTAAGCTCTGTACATATAGAAAAGCAACATGTGTCATGCCATTTGGGACATGCTGTTCTCATGTCTAGCTCCACTAAAACCCTCCTCAGCATATTTCCGAGGCATCAAGGATGAACCAGGAACAGTGCACGGCCCTGACAAATCTGCTTCACTGTCCCAGCTTTAACAGACATCTGAGTGTCACACTACATGGCAGGTCCTGCCAGGGAAACAGCAGGGGAAGCTTCACTCACACAGTGCTACAGCATGGGCTTCCCTCCTACTGAACGGGTGCAGCAGGGCAAACTCCTGTCACAGAGAATGGGCACAACCACACTGCAAGCTTCATTCACACATGGTCTGGCTTCCGACAGCAAAGCAAGCCTCCTACATTGCACATACTGCACTGTAAAGCGTTAGTCTTTGGACAGGAGAGCTATCCCTCTGCATCACACATACTGGACACCCTGAAGGGCCTCCTCCAGATTGAATTGTTACTGGATCGCCGTCCTATCCCCCTGCCCCAAACCTCTCCCATTGACTGTCAGCATGCTTCTCCTTACCTTCCTGCAGATACAGCACCCCTCTAGGCCTAACGGATGGCACACCAAGCTTCACGGGGCACTTTAAGGTATTCAGTCTCCACCTTTTATCTGTCCTGCTCCTCATTTCACCACGAAGAACCACTGGCAGTATTTCAACATCATTTTGAAACTGAAGTTATGGAACAGCTACAAAACCAGGGGAATGGCGCGGCAGGGGATTTCATTCCATTTCATTCTGTCCTTTGGCTGTGTGCGCAGTGTCAGAAGAGTTTGAGGACTGCAGAAGACACTGGAATAGATTTCTGGGAGAAAGCGCCAGAGATTCTGGCCCCTGCCCCGATCGCCTTACGAACGCCTTACAAACGCCTGGCGGGCTATGCCCTGGCGGGCAAATGTCTTGAGTTGGACACTCAGCGCAGTACCTGAGGAAATTAGAGTGAGGTTTCACTCAGGGACAAGCCTGCCAACCTATGTACTATGGCAGCTGAATGGGGGCATGGGGTCCTCATGTCTCAGGGATCTGCTTCTCTTATCCAAAACATCTTGCCTCCCATCAGCCTTAGCCCCTAGCATATGGTAATGAGTGGAGTCTCTACACTTCCCCCGTTGCACATTTGTCAATTCCCAGAGCTCTGTGGCAGACAGGGTAAATGTATCTATGTGTGAGAGAGAGAGGGAGCCAGATAGAGAGAGAGAAAGAGAGAGAGAGGGGGGGGGGGCAGGCTCTGACAGTCACAATGAGAGAAAAGTGAAGTTGCATCCCCTCAAGCACTCCCCTGCACCCATCAGCACAACAGCAAAGTTAGCTTGCATGTTCCCTGTTCTCCCCACTAACCTCACCCAACCCACCCTCCTCTCTTTCAGGACTTGCAGAGTGCCTAGAGACCCTGGAAATGATGGCAGCGGAGCATGGTACAAACACAAATATCAAAATAGAACTATTCCCCTACTGTCTACAAAACCAAGGAACTACTTCACCTTTGTTTTTTTCCACTTCACATTACAAGAGAAAGACGTCCTTCGTTGGCCCTTTTTACGCACTACCATTCGGTTTACACATTTCATCATGTTGAGTCTCCCAGTCGGCAAGAGCTATATATTTGGGTGGGTGATCCCAATGAAGTCAATGGAAATAGAGAAGGTGTTAGAACGGTGATGATTGTGTGCTGCAAGTGTCTTTCCCTTGAAGTCCATAGATATCATGGCCTTGACTAGGGGGTGGTCGAAGTGGCCGATAATTTGCTCAGCAGAAAAAATGCAGAATTTTGGGCAAATTCTGCCACTTCGCCTGCTCTTCCCACAGAGAGAAATTGCCAATTTCAGGCTTTTTCTCCCTGAAATTCGGTTTTTTAATGGGAAATGTTTTTTGGTGGCCACAAGAAGTTTCAGACTGAAAACAGATAGTTTGTGAAAAAAACACCATTTCAGATGGTTTGCCAGAAGACATTGATTTTTTCCATTAAATTTTGTTTTAGCGGTCAAAAACATGATATTTCAGGGAAAAAACACATTTCAGGAAGCAAAATCTGCATAGAAAATTGGCATAACAGCTAAAAAATGTCCCTGCAGACATAACAGAGCTGGAGGCGAATTTAGGCAATATCGTTCCACCAGTAGTGAGGGTAACTTTGCCCACCCCTAGCCTTGACTAGGGGACTGGAAATGAATCTACAGGGACTGGCCACAAAGTCCAGATGAGGGTGTATTAAGAGCTATGCTTTTTCCTTTCTTATTGGTGCTTTTGTTTTCACACCTTAACCTACCTTTCTTCAGTGCAGTGTCTGGGCCCTGTTTTTCACATGTTCTGTTTTTGAGCCCAGTCACAGGCCTCAGAGAAGGCCGGTGCCCTTTGAGGCCTGAATGCTTCCTCCGCCAGTAGCAGGGTCCCAGGGCGTCTGACAGCAGCAGAGGCCCTGTGAGGAGTGGCCTCGAGCGATCGGGTGGGCTCAGCTGAGCCACCTCCACTGGCCTGGGTCCTGTTCCTGGGGCTCCCAGCTCTGTCTGCCTTGACCTCTCCATGCCCCCTGCTCCAGGGCTCACCTGCTGCCGTCGCCGTGCCAACGGAACCCTCAGGCTGGGCAGAGCATTGTGAAATGACAGCCTCCCCTCCCCCGCCGCTGGGGCCTGGGCCCAGGGCTGGGAGCTTGCAAGGCAAAGGCACACCTCAGCTCAGCTTCTCCTGAGCTGCTCCAGAGCTCGACCCCCCCGGGGCCCCGGGGCCCCAGTGCTGGGGCTCTGAGCAGGAAAGGGCGTTTTATTGGAATGTCCTTTCCTTCTTGATGATTCCTACAAACCGTTTTAAGCTCTGTACATATAGAAAAGCAACATGTGTCATGCCATTTGGGACATGCTGTTCACATGTCTAGCTCCACTAAAACCCTCCTCAGCATATTTCCGAGGCATCAAGGATGAACCAGGAACAGTGCACGGCCCTGACAAATCTGCTTCACTGTCCCAGCTTTAACAGACATCTGAGTGTCACACTACATGGCAGGTCCTGCCAGGGCAACAGCAGGGGAAGCTTCACTCACACAGTGCTACAGCATGGGCTTCCCTCCTAGTGAACGGGTGCAGCAGGGCAAACTCCTGTCACAGAGAATGGGCACAACCACACTGCAAGCTTCATTCACACATGGTCTGGCTTCCGACAGCAAAGCAAGCCTCCTACATTGCACATACTGCACTGTAAAGCGTTAGTCTTTGGACAGGAGAGCTATCCCTCTGCATCACACATACTGGACACCCTGAAGGGCCTCCTCCAGATTGAATTGTTACTGGATCGCCGTCCTATCCCCCTGCCCCAAACCTCTCCCATTGACTGTCAGCATGCTTCTCCTTACCTTCCTGCAGATACAGCACCCCTCTAGGCCTAACGGATGGCACACCAAGCTTCACGGGGCACTTTAAGGTATTCAGTCTCCACCTTTTATCTGTCCTGCTCCTCATTTCACCACGAAGAACCACTGGCAGTATTTCAACATCATTTTGAAACTGAAGTTATGGAACAGCTACAAAACCAGGGGAATGGCGCGGCAGGGGATTTCATTCCATTTCATTCTGTCCTTTGGCTGTGTGCGCAGTGTCAGAAGAGTTTGAGGACTGCAGAAGACACTGGAATAGATTTCTGGGCGAAAGCGCCAGAGATTCTGGCCCCTGCCCCGATCGCCTTACGAACGCCTTACAAACGCCTGGCGGGCTTTGCCCTGGCGGGCAAATGTCTTGAGTTGGACACTCAGCGCAGTACCTGAGGAAATTAGAGTGAGGTTTCACTCAGGGACAAGCCTGCCAACCTATGTACTATGGCAGCTGAATGGGGGCATGGGGTCCTCATGTCTCAGGGATCTGCTTCTCTTATCCAAAACATCTTGCCTCCCATCAGCCTTAGCCCCTAGCATATGGTAATGAGTGGAGTCTCTACACTTCCCCCGTTGCACATTTGTCAATTCCCAGAGCTCTGTGGCAGACAGGGTAAATGTATCTATGTGTGAGAGAGAGAGGGAGCCAGATAGAGAGAGAGAAAGAGAGAGAGGGGGGGGGGGCAGGCTCTGACAGTCACAATGAGAGAAAAGTGAAGTTGCATCCCCTCAAGCACTCCCCTGCACCCATCAGCACAACAGCAAAGTTAGCTTGCATGTTCCCCGTTCTCCCCACTAACCTCACCCAACCCACCCTCCTCTCTTTCAGGACTTGCAGAGTGCCTAGAGACCCTGGAAATGATGGCAGCGGAGCATGGTACAAACACAAATATCAAAATAGAACTATTCCCCTACTGTCTACAAAACCAAGGAACTACTTCACCTTTGTTTTTTTCCACTTCACATTACAAGAGAAAGACGTCCTTCGTTGGCCCTTTTTCCGCACTACCATTCGGTTTACACATTTCATCATGTTGAGTCTCCCAGTCGGCAAGAGCTATATATTTGGGTGGGTGATCCCAATGAAGTCAATGGAAATAGAGAAGGTGTTAGAACGGTGATGATTGTGTGCTGCAAGTGTCTTTCCCTTGAAGTCCATAGATATCATGGCCTTGACTAGGGGGTGGTCGAAGTGGCCGATAATTTGCTCAGCAGAAAAAATGCAGAATTTTGGGCAAATTCTGCCACTTCGCCTGCTCTTCCCACAGAGAGAAATTGCCAATTTCAGGCTTTTTCTCCCTGAAATTCGGTTTTTTATGGGAAATGTTTTTTGGTGGCCACAAGAAGTTTCAGACTGAAAACAGATAGTTTGTGAAAAAAACACCATTTCAGATGGTTTGCCAGAAGACATTGATTTTTTCCATTGAATTTTGTTTTAGCGGTCAAAAACATGATATTTCAGGGAAAAAACACATTTCAGGAAGCAAAATCTGCATAGAAAATTGGCATAACAGCTAAAAAATGTCCCTGCAGACAGAACAGAGCTGGAGGCGAATTTAGGCAATATCGTTCCACCAGTAGTGAGGGTAACTTTGCCCACCCCTAGCCTTGACTAGGGGACTGGAAATGAATCTACAGGGACTGGCCACAAAGTCCAGATGAGGGTGTATTAAGAGCTATGCTTTTTCCTTTCTTATTGGTGCTTTTGTTTTCACACCTTAACCTACCTTTCTTCAGTGCAGTGTCTGGGCCCTGTTTTTCACATGTTCTGTTTTTGAGCCCAGTCACAGGCCTCAGAGAAGGCCGGGGCCCTTTGAGGCCTGAATGCTTCCTCCGCCAGTAGCAGGGCCCCAGGGCTTCTGATAGCAGCAGAGGCCCTGTGAGGAGTGGCCTCGAGCGATCAGGTGGGCTCAGCTGAGCCACCTCCACTGGCCTGGGTCCTGTTCCTGGGGCTCCCAGCTCTGTCTGCCTGGACCTCTCCATGCCCCCTGCTCCAGGGCTCACCTGCTGCCGTCGCCGTGCCAACGGAACCCTCAGGCTGGGCAGAGCATTGTGAAATGACAGCCTCCCCTCCCCCGCCGCTGGGGCCTGGGCCCAGGGCTGGGAGCTTGCAAGGCAAAGGCACACCTCAGCTCAGCTTCTCCTGAGCAGCTCCAGAGCTCGACCCCCCCGGGGCCCCGGGGCCCCAGGGCTGGGGCTCAGAGCAGGAAAGGGCGTTTTATTGGAATGTCCTTTCCTTCTTGATGATTCCTACAAACCGTTTTAAGCTCTGTACATATAGAAAAGCAACATGTGTCATGCCATTTGGGACATGCTGTTCTCATGTCTAGCTCCACTAAAACCCTCCTCAGCATATTTCCGAGGCATCAAGGATGAACCAGGAACAGTGCACGGCCCTGACAAATCTGCTTCACTGTCCCAGCTTTAACAGACATCTGAGTGTCACACTACATGGCAGGTCCTGCCAGGGCAACAGCAGGGGAAGCTTCACTCACACAGTGCTACAGCATGGGCTTCCCTCCTAGTGAACGGGTGCAGCAGGGCAAACTCCTGTCACAGAGAATGGGCACAACCACACTGCAAGCTTCATTCACACATGGTCTGGCTTCCGACAGCAAAGCAAGCCTCCTACATTGCACATACTGCACTGTAAAGCGTTAGTCTTTGGACAGCAGAGCTATCCCTCTGCATCACACATACTGGACACCCTGAAGGGCCTCCTCCAGATTGAATTGTTACTGGATCGCCGTCCTATCCCCCTGCCCCAAACCTCTCCCATTGACTGTCAGCATGCTTCTCCTTACCTTCCTGCAGATACAGCACCCCTCTAGGCCTAACGGATGGCACACCAAGCTTCACGGGGCACTTTAAGGTATTCAGTCTCCACCTTTTATCTGTCCTGCTCCTCATTTCACCACGAAGAACCACTGGCAGTATTTCAACATCATTTTGAAACTGAAGTTATGGAACAGCTACAAAACCAGGGGAATGGCGCGGCAGGGGATTTCATTCCATTTCATTCTGTCCTTTGGCTGTGTGCGCAGTGTCAGAAGAGTTTGAGGACTGCAGAAGACACTGGAATAGATTTCTGGGCGAAAGCGCCAGAGATTCTGGCCCCTGCCCCGATCGCCTTACGAACGCCTTACAAACGCCTGGCGGGCTATGCCCTGGCGGGCAAATGTCTTGAGTTGGACACTCAGCGCAGTACCTGAGGAAATTAGAGTGAGGTTTCACTCAGGGACAAGCCTGCCAACCTATGTACTATGGCAGCTGAATGGGGGCATGGGGTCCTCATGTCTCAGGGATCTGCTTCTCTTATCCAAAACATCTTGCCTCCCATCAGCCTTAGCCCCTAGCATATGGTAATGAGTGGAGTCTCTACACTTCCCCCGTTGCACATTTGTCAATTCCCAGAGCTCTGTGGCAGACAGGGTAAATGTATCTATGTGTGAGAGAGAGAGGGAGCCAGATAGAGAGAGAGAAAGAGAGAGAGAGGGGGGGGCAGGCTCTGACAGTCACAATGAGAGAAAAGTGAAGTTGCATCCCCTCAAGCACTCCCCTGCACCCATCAGCACAACAGCAAAGTTAGCTTGCATGTTCCCTGTTCTCCCCACTAACCTCACCCAACCCACCCTCCTCTCTTTCAGGACTTGCAGAGTGCCTAGAGACCCTGGAAATGATGGCAGCGGAGCATGGTACAAACACAAATATCAAAATAGAACTATTCCCCTACTGTCTACAAAACCAAGGAACTACTTCACCTTTGTTTTTTTCCACTTCACATTACAAGAGAAAGACGTCCTTCGTTGGCCCTTTTTACGCACTACCATTCGGTTTACACATTTCATCATGTTGAGTCTCCCAGTCGGCAAGAGCTATATATTTGGGTGGGTGATCCCAATGAAGTCAATGGAAATAGAGAAGGTGTTAGAACGGTGATGATTGTGTGCTGCAAGTGTCTTTCCCTTGAAGTCCATAGATATCATGGCCTTGACTAGGGGGTGGTCGAAGTGGCCGATAATTTGCTCAGCAGAAAAAATGCAGAATTTTGGGCAAATTCTGCCACTTCGCCTGCTCTTCCCACAGAGAGAAATTGCCAATTTCAGGCTTTTTCTCCCTGAAATTCGGTTTTTTAATGGGAAATGTTTTTTGGTGGCCACAAGAAGTTTCAGACTGAAAACAGATAGTTTGTGAAAAAAACACCATTTCAGATGGTTTGCCAGAAGACATTGATTTTTTCCATTAAATTTTGTTTTAGCGGTCAAAAACATGATATTTCAGGGAAAAAACACATTTCAGGAAGCAAAATCTGCATAGAAAATTGGCATAACAGCTAAAAAATGTCCCTGCAGACATAACAGAGCTGGAGGCGAATTTAGGCAATATCGTTCCACCAGTAGTGAGGGTAACTTTACCCACCCCTAGCCTTGACTAGGGGACTGGAAATGAATCTACAGGGACTGGCCACAAAGTCCAGATGAGGGTGTATTAAGAGCTATGCTTTTTCCTTTCTTATTGGTGCTTTTGTTTTCACACCTTAACCTACCTTTCTTCAGTGCAGTGTCTGGGCCCTGTTTTTCACATGTTCTGTTTTTGAGCCCAGTCACAGGCCTCAGAGAAGGCCGGTGCCCTTTGAGGCCTGAATGCTTCCTCCGCCAGTAGCAGGGCCCCAGGGCGTCTGACAGCAGCAGAGGCCCTGTGAGGAGTGGCCTCGAGCGATCGGGTGGGCTCAGCTGAGCCACCTCCACTGGCCTGGGTCCTGTTCCTGGGGCTCCCAGCTCTGTCTGCCTTGACCTCTCCATGCCCCCTGCTCCAGGGCTCACCTGCTGCCGTCGCCGTGCCAACGGAACCCTCAGGCAGGCAGGCAGAGCATTGTGAAATGACAGCCTCCCATCCCCCGCCGCTGGGGCCTGGGCCCAGGGCTGGGAGCTTGCAAGGCAAAGACACACCTCAGCTCAGCTTCTCCTGAGCTGCTCCAGAGCTCGACCCCCCCGGGGCCCCGGGGCCCCAGGGCTGGGGCTCAGAGCAGGAAAGGGCGTTTTATTGGAATGTCCTTTCCTTCTTGATGATTCCTACAAACCGTTTTAAGCTCTGTACATATAGAAAAGCAACATGTGTCATGCCATTTGGGACATGCTGTTCACATGTCTAGCTCCACTAAAACCCTCCTCAGCATATTTCCGAGGCATCAAGGATGAACCAGGAACAGTGCACGGCCCTGACAAATCTGCTTCACTGTCCCAGCTTTAACAGACATCTGAGTGTCACACTACATGGCAGGTCCTGCCAGGGCAACAGCAGGGGAAGCTTCACTCACACAGTGCTACAGCATGGGCTTCCCTCCTACTGAACGGGTGCAGCAGGGCAAACTCCTGTCACAGAGAATGGGCACAACCACACTGCAAGCTTCATTCACACATGGTCTGGCTTCCGACAGCAAAGCAAGCCTCCTACATTGCACATACTGCACTGTAAAGCGTTAGTCTTTGGACAGGAGAGCTATCCCTCTGCATCACACATACTGGACACCCTGAAGGGCCTCCTCCAGATTGAATTGTTACTGGATCGCCGTCCTATCCCCCTGCCCCAAACCTCTCCCATTGACTGTCAGCATGCTTCTCCTTACCTTCCTGCAGATACAGCACCCCTCTAGGCCTAACGGATGGCACACCAAGCTTCACGGGGCACTTTAAGGTATTCAGTCTCCACCTTTTATCTGTCCTGCTCCTCATTTCACCACGAAGAACCACTGGCAGTATTTCAACATCATTTTGAAACTGAAGTTATGGAACAGCTACAAAACCAGGGGAATGGCGCGGCAGGGGATTTCATTCCATTTCATTCTGTCCTTTGGCTGTGTGCGCAGTGTCAGAAGAGTTTGAGGACTGCAGAAGACACTGGAATAGATTTCTGGGAGAAAGCGCCAGAGATTCTGGCCCCTGCCCCGATCGCCTTACGAACGCCTTACAAACGCCTGGCGGGCTATGCCCTGGCGGGCAAATGTCTTGAGTTGGACACTCAGCGCAGTACCTGAGGAAATTAGAGTGAGGTTTCACTCAGGGACAAGCCTGCCAACCTATGTACTATGGCAGCTGAATGGGGGCATGGGGTCCTCATGTCTCAGGGATCTGCTTCTCTTATCCAAAACATCTTGCCTCCCATCAGCCTTAGCCCCTAGCATATGGTAATGAGTGGAGTCTCTACACTTCCCCCGTTGCACATTTGTCAATTCCCAGAGCTCTGTGGCAGACAGGGTAAATGTATCTATGTGTGAGAGAGAGAGGGAGCCAGATAGAGAAAGAGAAAGAGAGAGAGAGGGGGGGGGGGCAGGCTCTGACAGTCACAATGAGAGAAAAGTGAAGTTGCATCCCCTCAAGCACTCCCCTGCACCCATCAGCACAACAGCAAAGTTAGCTTGCATGTTCCCTGTTCTCCCCACTAACCTCACCCAACCCACCCTCCTCTCTTTCAGGACTTGCAGAGTGCCTAGAGACCCTGGAAATGATGGCAGCGGAGCATGGTACAAACACAAATATCAAAATAGAACTATTCCCCTACTGTCTACAAAACCAAGGAACTACTTCACCTTTGTTTTTTTCCACTTCACATTACAAGAGAAAGACGTCCTTCGTTGGCCCTTTTTACGCACTACCATTCGGTTTACACATTTCATCATGTTGAGTCTCCCAGTCGGCAAGAGCTATATATTTGGGTGGGTGATCCCAATGAAGTCAATGGAAATAGAGAAGGTGTTAGAACGGTGATGATTGTGTGCTGCAAGTGTCTTTCCCTTGAAGTCCATAGATATCATGGCCTTGACTAGGGGGTGGTCGAAGTGGCCGATAATTTGCTCAGCAGAAAAAATGCAGAATTTTGGGCAAATTCTGCCACTTCGCCTGCTCTTCCCACAGAGAGAAATTGCCAATTTCAGGCTTTTTCTCCCTGAAATTCGGTTTTTTAATGGGAAATGTTTTTTGGTGGCCACAAGAAGTTTCAGACTGAAAACAGATAGTTTGTGAAAAAAACACCATTTCAGATGGTTTGCCAGAAGACATTGATTTTTTTCATTAAATTTTGTTTTAGCGGTCAAAAACATGATATTTCAGGGAAAAAACACATTTCAGGAAGCAAAATCTGCATAGAAAATTGGCATAACAGCTAAAAAATGTCCCTGCAGACATAACAGAGCTGGAGGCGAATTTAGGCAATATCGTTCCACCAGTAGTGAGGGTAACTTTGCCCACCCCTAGCCTTGACTAGGGGACTGGAAATGAATCTACAGGGACTGGCCACAAAGTCCAGATGAGGGTGTATTAAGAGCTATGCTTTTTCCTTTCTTATTGGTGCTTTTGTTTTCACACCTTAACCTACCTTTCTTCAGTGCAGTGTCTGGGCCCTGTTTTTCACATGTTCTGTTTTTGAGCCCAGTCACAGGCCTCAGAGAAGGCCGGTGCCCTTTGAGGCCTGAATGCTTCCTCCGCCAGTAGCAGGGCCCCAGGGCGTCTGACAGCAGCAGAGGCCCTGTGAGGAGTGGCCTCGAGCGATCGGGTGGGCTCAGCTGAGCCACCTCCACTGGCCTGGGTCCTGTTCCTGGGGCTCCCAGCTCTGTCTGCCTTGACCTCTCCATGCCCCCTGCTCCAGGGCTCACCTGCTGCCGTCGCCGTGCCAACGGAACCCTCAGGCTGGGCAGAGCATTGTGAAATGACAGCCTCCCCTCCCCCGCCGGGGCCTGGGCCCAGGGCTGGGAGCTTGCAAGGCAAAGGCACACCTCAGCTCAGCTTCTCCTGAGCTGCTCCAGAGCTCGACCCCCCCGGGGCCCCGGGGCCCCAGGGCTGGGGCTCAGAGCAGGAAAGGGCGTTTTATTGGAATGTCCTTTCCTTCTTGATGATTCCTACAAACCGTTTTAAGCTCTGTACATATAGAAAAGCAACATGTGTCATGCCATTTGGGACATGCTGTTCACATGTCTAGCTCCACTAAAACCCTCCTCAGCATATTTCCGAGGCATCAAGGATGAACCAGGAACAGTGCACGGCCCTGACAAATCTGCTTCACTGTCCCAGCTTTAACAGACATCTGAGTGTCACACTACATGGCAGGTCCTGCCAGGGCAACAGCAGGGGAAGCTTCACTCACACAGTGCTACAGCATGGGCTTCCCTCCTAGTGAACGGGTGCAGCAGGGCAAACTCCTGTCACAGAGAATGGGCACAACCACACTGCAAGCTTCATTCACACATGGTCTGGCTTCCGACAGCAAAGCAAGCCTCCTACATTGCACATACTGCACTGTAAAGCGTTAGTCTTTGGACAGGAGAGCTATCCCTCTGCATCACACATACTGGACACCCTGAAGGGCCTCCTCCAGATTGAATTGTTACTGGATCGCCGTCCTATCCCCCTGCCCCAAACCTCTCCCATTGACTGTCAGCATGCTTCTCCTTACCTTCCTGCAGATACAGCACCCCTCTAGGCCTAACGGATGGCACACCAAGCTTCACGGGGCACTTTAAGGTATTCAGTCTCCACCTTTTATCTGTCCTGCTCCTCATTTCACCACGAAGAACCACTGGCAGTATTTCAACATCATTTTGAAACTGAAGTTATGGAACAGCTACAAAACCAGGGGAATGGCGCGGCAGGGGATTTCATTCCATTTCATTCTGTCCTTTGGCTGTGTGCGCAGTGTCAGAAGAGTTTGAGGACTGCAGAAGACACTGGAATAGATTTCTGGGCGAAAGCGCCAGAGATTCTGGCCCCTGCCCCGATCGCCTTACGAACGCCTTACAAACGCCTGGCGGGCTTTGCCCTGGCGGGCAAATGTCTTGAGTTGGACACTCAGCGCAGTACCTGAGGAAATTAGAGTGAGGTTTCACTCAGGGACAAGCCTGCCAACCTATGTACTATGGCAGCTGAATGGGGGCATGGGGTCCTCATGTCTCAGGGATCTGCTTCTCTTATCCAAAACATCTTGCCTCCCATCAGCCTTAGCCCCTAGCATATGGTAATGAGTGGAGTCTCTACACTTCCCCCGTTGCACATTTGTCAATTCCCAGAGCTCTGTGGCAGACAGGGTAAATGTATCTATGTGTGAGAGAGAGAGGGAGCCAGATAGAGAGAGAGAAAGAGAGAGAGGGGGGGGGGGCAGGCTCTGACAGTCACAATGAGAGAAAAGTGAAGTTGCATCCCCTCAAGCACTCCCCTGCACCCATCAGCACAACAGCAAAGTTAGCTTGCATGTTCCCCGTTCTCCCCACTAACCTCACCCAACCCACCCTCCTCTCTTTCAGGACTTGCAGAGTGCCTAGAGACCCTGGAAATGATGGCAGCGGAGCATGGTACAAACACAAATATCAAAATAGAACTATTCCCCTACTGTCTACAAAACCAAGGAACTACTTCACCTTTGTTTTTTTCCACTTCACATTACAAGAGAAAGACGTCCTTCGTTGGCCCTTTTTCCGCACTACCATTCGGTTTACACATTTCATCATGTTGAGTCTCCCAGTCGGCAAGAGCTATATATTTGGGTGGGTGATCCCAATGAAGTCAATGGAAATAGAGAAGGTGTTAGAACGGTGATGATTGTGTGCTGCAAGTGTCTTTCCCTTGAAGTCCATAGATATCATGGCCTTGACTAGGGGGTGGTCGAAGTGGCCGATAATTTGCTCAGCAGAAAAAATGCAGAATTTTGGGCAAATTCTGCCACTTCGCCTGCTCTTCCCACAGAGAGAAATTGCCAATTTCAGGCTTTTTCTCCCTGAAATTCGGTTTTTTATGGGAAATGTTTTTTGGTGGCCACAAGAAGTTTCAGACTGAAAACAGATAGTTTGTGAAAAAAACACCATTTCAGATGGTTTGCCAGAAGACATTGATTTTTTCCATTGAATTTTGTTTTAGCGGTCAAAAACATGATATTTCAGGGAAAAAACACATTTCAGGAAGCAAAATCTGCATAGAAAATTGGCATAACAGCTAAAAAATGTCCCTGCAGACAGAACAGAGCTGGAGGCGAATTTAGGCAATATCGTTCCACCAGTAGTGAGGGTAACTTTGCCCACCCCTAGCCTTGACTAGGGGACTGGAAATGAATCTACAGGGACTGGCCACAAAGTCCAGATGAGGGTGTATTAAGAGCTATGCTTTTTCCTTTCTTATTGGTGCTTTTGTTTTCACACCTTAACCTACCTTTCTTCAGTGCAGTGTCTGGGCCCTGTTTTTCACATGTTCTGTTTTTGAGCCCAGTCACAGGCCTCAGAGAAGGCCGGGGCCCTTTGAGGCCTGAATGCTTCCTCCGCCAGTAGCAGGGCCCCAGGGCTTCTGATAGCAGCAGAGGCCCTGTGAGGAGTGGCCTCGAGCGATCAGGTGGGCTCAGCTGAGCCACCTCCACTGGCCTGGGTCCTGTTCCTGGGGCTCCCAGCTCTGTCTGCCTGGACCTCTCCATGCCCCCTGCTCCAGGGCTCACCTGCTGCCGTCGCCGTGCCAACGGAACCCTCAGGCTGGGCAGAGCATTGTGAAATGACAGCCTCCCCTCCCCCGCCGCTGGGGCCTGGGCCCAGGGCTGGGAGCTTGCAAGGCAAAGGCACACCTCAGCTCAGCTTCTCCTGAGCAGCTCCAGAGCTCGACCCCCCCGGGGCCCCGGGGCCCCAGGGCTGGGGCTCAGAGCAGGAAAGGGCGTTTTATTGGAATGTCCTTTCCTTCTTGATGATTCCTACAAACCGTTTTAAGCTCTGTACATATAGAAAAGCAACATGTGTCATGCCATTTGGGACATGCTGTTCTCATGTCTAGCTCCACTAAAACCCTCCTCAGCATATTTCCGAGGCATCAAGGATGAACCAGGAACAGTGCACGGCCCTGACAAATCTGCTTCACTGTCCCAGCTTTAACAGACATCTGAGTGTCACACTACATGGCAGGTCCTGCCAGGGCAACAGCAGGGGAAGCTTCACTCACACAGTGCTACAGCATGGGCTTCCCTCCTAGTGAACGGGTGCAGCAGGGCAAACTCCTGTCACAGAGAATGGGCACAACCACACTGCAAGCTTCATTCACACATGGTCTGGCTTCCGACAGCAAAGCAAGCCTCCTACATTGCACATACTGCACTGTAAAGCGTTAGTCTTTGGACAGCAGAGCTATCCCTCTGCATCACACATACTGGACACCCTGAAGGGCCTCCTCCAGATTGAATTGTTACTGGATCGCCGTCCTATCCCCCTGCCCCAAACCTCTCCCATTGACTGTCAGCATGCTTCTCCTTACCTTCCTGCAGATACAGCACCCCTCTAGGCCTAACGGATGGCACACCAAGCTTCACGGGGCACTTTAAGGTATTCAGTCTCCACCTTTTATCTGTCCTGCTCCTCATTTCACCACGAAGAACCACTGGCAGTATTTCAACATCATTTTGAAACTGAAGTTATGGAACAGCTACAAAACCAGGGGAATGGCGCGGCAGGGGATTTCATTCCATTTCATTCTGTCCTTTGGCTGTGTGCGCAGTGTCAGAAGAGTTTGAGGACTGCAGAAGACACTGGAATAGATTTCTGGGCGAAAGCGCCAGAGATTCTGGCCCCTGCCCCGATCGCCTTACGAACGCCTTACAAACGCCTGGCGGGCTTTGCCCTGGCGGGCAAATGTCTTGAGTTGGACACTCAGCGCAGTACCTGAGGAAATTAGAGTGAGGTTTCACTCAGGGACAAGCCTGCCAACCTATGTACTATGGCAGCTGAATGGGGGCATGGGGTCCTCATGTCTCAGGGATCTGCTTCTCTTATCCAAAACATCTTGCCTCCCATCAGCCTTAGCCCCTAGCATATGGTAATGAGTGGAGTCTCTACACTTCCCCCGTTGCACATTTGTCAATTCCCAGAGCTCTGTGGCAGACAGGGTAAATGTATCTATGTGTGAGAGAGAGAGGGAGCCAGATAGAGAGAGAGAAAGAGAGAGAGGGGGGGGGGGGCAGGCTCTGACAGTCACAATGAGAGAAAAGTGAAGTTGCATCCCCTCAAGCACTCCCCTGCACCCATCAGCACAACAGCAAAGTTAGCTTGCATGTTCCCCGTTCTCCCCACTAACCTCACCCAACCCACCCTCCTCTCTTTCAGGACTTGCAGAGTGCCTAGAGACCCTGGAAATGATGGCAGCGGAGCATGGTACAAACACAAATATCAAAATAGAACTATTCCCCTACTGTCTACAAAACCAAGGAACTACTTCACCTTTGTTTTTTTCCACTTCACATTACAAGAGAAAGACGTCCTTCGTTGGCCCTTTTTCCGCACTACCATTCGGTTTACACATTTCATCATGTTGAGTCTCCCAGTCGGCAAGAGCTATATATTTGGGTGGGTGATCCCAATGAAGTCAATGGAAATAGAGAAGGTGTTAGAACGGTGATGATTGTGTGCTGCAAGTGTCTTTCCCTTGAAGTCCATAGATATCATGGCCTTGACTAGGGGGTGGTCGAAGTGGCCGATAATTTGCTCAGCAGAAAAAATGCAGAATTTTGGGCAAATTCTGCCACTTCGCCTGCTCTTCCCACAGAGAGAAATTGCCAATTTCAGGCTTTTTCTCCCTGAAATTCGGTTTTTTATGGGAAATGTTTTTTGGTGGCCACAAGAAGTTTCAGACTGAAAACAGATAGTTTGTGAAAAAAACACCATTTCAGATGGTTTGCCAGAAGACATTGATTTTTTCCATTGAATTTTGTTTTAGCGG
Source organism: Ambystoma mexicanum (assembly GCF_040938575.1). Lineage (NCBI taxonomy): Eukaryota > Metazoa > Chordata > Amphibia > Caudata > Ambystomatidae > Ambystoma > Ambystoma mexicanum. Next base: position 1,098,352,495 of record NC_090941.1, read on the forward strand.
TCAAAAACATGATATTTCAGGGAAAAAACACATTTCAGGAAGCAAAATCTGCATAGAAAATTGGCATAACAGCTAAAAAATGTCCCTGCAGACAGAACAGAGCTGGAGGCGAATTTAGGCAATATCGTTCCACCAGTAGTGAGGGTAACTTTGCCCACCCCTAGCCTTGACTAGGGGACTGGAAATGAATCTACAGGGACTGGCCACAAAGTCCAGATGAGGGTGTATTAAGAGCTATGCTTTTTCCTTTCTTATTGGTGCTTTTGTTTTCACACCTTAACCTACCTTTCTTCAGTGCAGTGTCTGGGCCCTGTTTTTCACATGTTCTGTTTTTGAGCCCAGTCACAGGCCTCAGAGAAGGCCGGGGCCCTTTGAGGCCTGAATGCTTCCTCCGCCAGTAGCAGGGCCCCAGGGCTTCTGATAGCAGCAGAGGCCCTGTGAGGAGTGGCCTCGAGCGATCAGGTGGGCTCAGCTGAGCCACCTCCACTGGCCTGGGTCCTGTTCCTGGGGCTCCCAGCTCTGTCTGCCTGGACCTCTCCATGCCCCCTGCTCCAGGGCTCACCTGCTGCCGTCGCCGTGCCAACGGAACCCTCAGGCTGGGCAGAGCATTGTGAAATGACAGCCTCCCCTCCCCCGCCGCTGGGGCCTGGGCCCAGGGCTGGGAGCTTGCAAGGCAAAGGCACACCTCAGCTCAGCTTCTCCTGAGCAGCTCCAGAGCTCGACCCCCCCGGGGCCCCGGGGCCCCAGGGCTGGGGCTCAGAGCAGGAAAGGGCGTTTTATTGGAATGTCCTTTCCTTCTTGATGATTCCTACAAACCGTTTTAAGCTCTGTACATATAGAAAAGCAACATGTGTCATGCCATTTGGGACATGCTGTTCTCATGTCTAGCTCCACTAAAACCCTCCTCAGCATATTTCCGAGGCATCAAGGATGAACCAGGAACAGTGCACGGCCCTGACAAATCTGCTTCACTGTCCCAGCTTTAACAGACATCTGAGTGTCACACTACATGGCAGGTCCTGCCAGGGCAACAGCAGGGGAAGCTTCACTCACACAGTGCTACAGCATGGGCTTCCCTCCTAGTGAACGGGTGCAGCAGGGCAAACTCCTGTCACAGAGAATGGGCACAACCACACTGCAAGCTTCATTCACACATGGTCTGGCTTCCGACAGCAAAGCAAGCCTCCTACATTGCACATACTGCACTGTAAAGCGTTAGTCTTTGGACAGCAGAGCTATCCCTCTGCATCACACATACTGGACACCCTGAAGGGCCTCCTCCAGATTGAATTGTTACTGGATCGCCGTCCTATCCCCCTGCCCCAAACCTCTCCCATTGACTGTCAGCATGCTTCTCCTTACCTTCCTGCAGATACAGCACCCCTCTAGGCCTAACGGATGGCACACCAAGCTTCACGGGGCACTTTAAGGTATTCAGTCTCCACCTTTTATCTGTCCTGCTCCTCATTTCACCACGAAGAACCACTGGCAGTATTTCAACATCATTTTGAAACTGAAGTTATGGAACAGCTACAAAACCAGGGGAATGGCGCGGCAGGGGATTTCATTCCATTTCATTCTGTCCTTTGGCTGTGTGCGCAGTGTCAGAAGAGTTTGAGGACTGCAGAAGACACTGGAATAGATTTCTGGGCGAAAGCGCCAGAGATTCTGGCCCCTGCCCCGATCGCCTTACGAACGCCTTACAAACGCCTGGCGGGCTATGCCCTGGCGGGCAAATGTCTTGAGTTGGACACTCAGCGCAGTACCTGAGGAAATTAGAGTGAGGTTTCACTCAGGGACAAGCCTGCCAACCTATGTACTATGGCAGCTGAATGGGGGCATGGGGTCCTCATGTCTCAGGGATCTGCTTCTCTTATCCAAAACATCTTGCCTCCCATCAGCCTTAGCCCCTAGCATATGGTAATGAGTGGAGTCTCTACACTTCCCCCGTTGCACATTTGTCAATTCCCAGAGCTCTGTGGCAGACAGGGTAAATGTATCTATGTGTGAGAGAGAGAGGGAGCCAGATAGAGAGAGAGAAAGAGAGAGAGAGGGGGGGGCAGGCTCTGACAGTCACAATGAGAGAAAAGTGAAGTTGCATCCCCTCAAGCACTCCCCTGCACCCATCAGCACAACAGCAAAGTTAGCTTGCATGTTCCCTGTTCTCCCCACTAACCTCACCCAACCCACCCTCCTCTCTTTCAGGACTTGCAGAGTGCCTAGAGACCCTGGAAATGATGGCAGCGGAGCATGGTACAAACACAAATATCAAAATAGAACTATTCCCCTACTGTCTACAAAACCAAGGAACTACTTCACCTTTGTTTTTTTCCACTTCACATTACAAGAGAAAGACGTCCTTCGTTGGCCCTTTTTACGCACTACCATTCGGTTTACACATTTCATCATGTTGAGTCTCCCAGTCGGCAAGAGCTATATATTTGGGTGGGTGATCCCAATGAAGTCAATGGAAATAGAGAAGGTGTTAGAACGGTGATGATTGTGTGCTGCAAGTGTCTTTCCCTTGAAGTCCATAGATATCATGGCCTTGACTAGGGGGTGGTCGAAGTGGCCGATAATTTGCTCAGCAGAAAAAATGCAGAATTTTGGGCAAATTCTGCCACTTCGCCTGCTCTTCCCACAGAGAGAAATTGCCAATTTCAGGCTTTTTCTCCCTGAAATTCGGTTTTTTAATGGGAAATGTTTTTTGGTGGCCACAAGAAGTTTCAGACTGAAAACAGATAGTTTGTGAAAAAAACACCATTTCAGATGGTTTGCCAGAAGACATTGATTTTTTCCATTAAATTTTGTTTTAGCGGTCAAAAACATGATATTTCAGGGAAAAAACACATTTCAGGAAGCAAAATCTGCATAGAAAATTGGCATAACAGCTAAAAAATGTCCCTGCAGACATAACAGAGCTGGAGGCGAATTTAGGCAATATCGTTCCACCAGTAGTGAGGGTAACTTTACCCACCCCTAGCCTTGACTAGGGGACTGGAAATGAATCTACAGGGACTGGCCACAAAGTCCAGATGAGGGTGTATTAAGAGCTATGCTTTTTCCTTTCTTATTGGTGCTTTTGTTTTCACACCTTAACCTACCTTTCTTCAGTGCAGTGTCTGGGCCCTGTTTTTCACATGTTCTGTTTTTGAGCCCAGTCACAGGCCTCAGAGAAGGCCGGTGCCCTTTGAGGCCTGAATGCTTCCTCCGCCATTAGCAGGGCCCCAGGGCGTCTGACAGCAGCAGAGGCCCTGTGAGGAGTGGCCTCGAGCGATCGGGTGGGCTCAGCTGAGCCACCTCCACTGGCCTGGGTCCTGTTCCTGGGGCTCCCAGCTCTGTCTGCCTTGACCTCTCCATGCCCCCTGCTCCAGGGCTCACCTGCTGCCGTCGCCGTGCCAACGGAACCCTCAGGCAGGCAGGCAGAGCATTGTGAAATGACAGCCTCCCCTCCCCCGCCGCTGGGGCCTGGGCCCAGGGCTGGGAGCTTGCAAGGCAAAGACACACCTCAGCTCAGCTTCTCCTGAGCTGCTCCAGAGCTCGACCCCCCCGGGGCCCCGGGGCCCCAGGGCTGGGGCTCAGAGCAGGAAAGGGCGTTTTATTGGAATGTCCTTTCCTTCTTGATGATTCCTACAAACCGTTTTAAGCTCTGTACATATAGAAAAGCAACATGTGTCATGCCATTTGGGACATGCTGTTCACATGTCTAGCTCCACTAAAACCCTCCTCAGCATATTTCCGAGGCATCAAGGATGAACCAGGAACAGTGCACGGCCCTGACAAATCTGCTTCACTGTCCCAGCTTTAACAGACATCTGAGTGTCACACTACATGGCAGGTCCTGCCAGGGCAACAGCAGGGGAAGCTTCACTCACACAGTGCTACAGCATGGGCTTCCCTCCTACTGAACGGGTGCAGCAGGGCAAACTCCTGTCACAGAGAATGGGCACAACCACACTGCAAGCTTCATTCACACATGGTCTGGCTTCCGACAGCAAAGCAAGCCTCCTACATTGCACATACTGCACTGTAAAGCGTTAGTCTTTGGACAGGAGAGCTATCCCTCTGCATCACACATACTGGACACCCTGAAGGGCCTCCTCCAGATTGAATTGTTACTGGATCGCCGTCCTATCCCCCTGCCCCAAACCTCTCCCATTGACTGTCAGCATGCTTCTCCTTACCTTCCTGCAGATACAGCACCCCTCTAGGCCTAACGGATGGCACACCAAGCTTCACGGGGCACTTTAAGGTATTCAGTCTCCACCTTTTATCTGTCCTGCTCCTCATTTCACCACGAAGAACCACTGGCAGTATTTCAACATCATTTTGAAACTGAAGTTATGGAACAGCTACAAAACCAGGGGAATGGCGCGGCAGGGGATTTCATTCCATTTCATTCTGTCCTTTGGCTGTGTGCGCAGTGTCAGAAGAGTTTGAGGACTGCAGAAGACACTGGAATAGATTTCTGGGAGAAAGCGCCAGAGATTCTGGCCCCTGCCCCGATCGCCTTACGAACGCCTTACAAACGCCTGGCGGGCTATGCCCTGGCGGGCAAATGTCTTGAGTTGGACACTCAGCGCAGTACCTGAGGAAATTAGAGTGAGGTTTCACTCAGGGACAAGCCTGCCAACCTATGTACTATGGCAGCTGAATGGGGGCATGGGGTCCTCATGTCTCAGGGATCTGCTTCTCTTATCCAAAACATCTTGCCTCCCATCAGCCTTAGCCCCTAGCATATGGTAATGAGTGGAGTCTCTACACTTCCCCCGTTGCACATTTGTCAATTCCCAGAGCTCTGTGGCAGACAGGGTAAATGTATCTATGTGTGAGAGAGAGAGGGAGCCAGATAGAGAGAGAGAAAGAGAGAGAGAGGGGGGGGGGCAGGCTCTGACAGTCACAATGAGAGAAAAGTGAAGTTGCATCCCCTCAAGCACTCCCCTGCACCCATCAGCACAACAGCAAAGTTAGCTTGCATGTTCCCTGTTCTCCCCACTAACCTCACCCAACCCACCCTCCTCTCTTTCAGGACTTGCAGAGTGCCTAGAGACCCTGGAAATGATGGCAGCGGAGCATGGTACAAACACAAATATCAAAATAGAACTATTCCCCTACTGTCTACAAAACCAAGGAACTACTTCACCTTTGTTTTTTTCCACTTCACATTACAAGAGAAAGACGTCCTTCGTTGGCCCTTTTTACGCACTACCATTCGGTTTACACATTTCATCATGTTGAGTCTCCCAGTCGGCAAGAGCTATATATTTGGGTGGGTGATCCCAATGAAGTCAATGGAAATAGAGAAGGTGTTAGAACGGTGATGATTGTGTGCTGCAAGTGTCTTTCCCTTGAAGTCCATAGATATCATGGCCTTGACTAGGGGGTGGTCGAAGTGGCCGATAATTTGCTCAGCAGAAAAAATGCAGAATTTTGGGCAAATTCTGCCACTTCGCCTGCTCTTCCCACAGAGAGAAATTGCCAATTTCAGGCTTTTTCTCCCTGAAATTCGGTTTTTTAATGGGAAATGTTTTTTGGTGGCCACAAGAAGTTTCAGACTGAAAACAGATAGTTTGTGAAAAAAACACCATTTCAGATGGTTTGCCAGAAGACATTGATTTTTTCCATTAAATTTTGTTTTAGCGGTCAAAAACATGATATTTCAGGGAAAAAACACATTTCAGGAAGCAAAATCTGCATAGAAAATTGGCATAACAGCTAAAAAATGTCCCTGCAGACATAACAGAGCTGGAGGCGAATTTAGGCAATATCGTTCCACCAGTAGTGAGGGTAACTTTGCCCACCCCTAGCCTTGACTAGGGGACTGGAAATGAATCTACAGGGACTGGCCACAAAGTCCAGATGAGGGTGTATTAAGAGCTATGCTTTTTCCTTTCTTATTGGTGCTTTTGTTTTCACACCTTAACCTACCTTTCTTCAGTGCAGTGTCTGGGCCCTGTTTTTCACATGTTCTGTTTTTGAGCCCAGTCACAGGCCTCAGAGAAGGCCGGTGCCCTTTGAGGCCTGAATGCTTCCTCCGCCAGTAGCAGGGCCCCAGGGCGTCTGACAGCAGCAGAGGCCCTGTGAGGAGTGGCCTCGAGCGATCGGGTGGGCTCAGCTGAGCCACCTCCACTGGCCTGGGTCCTGTTCCTGGGGCTCCCAGCTCTGTCTGCCTTGACCTCTCCATGCCCCCTGCTCCAGGGCTCACCTGCTGCCGTCGCCGTGCCAACGGAACCCTCAGGCTGGGAAGAGCATTGTGAAATGACAGCCTCCCCTCCCCCGCCGCTGGGGCCTGGGCCCAGGGCTGGGAGCTTGCAAGGCAAAGACACACCTCAGCTCAGCTTCTCCTGAGCTGCTCCAGAGCTCGACCCCCCCGGGGCCCCGGGGCCCCAGGGCTGGTGCTCAGAGCAGGAAAGGGCGTTTTATTGGAATGTCCTTTCCTTCTTGATGATTCCTACAAACCGTTTTAAGCTCTGTACATATAGAAAAGCAACATGTGTCATGCCATTTGGGACATGCTGTTCACATGTCTAGCTCCACTAAAACCCTCCTCAGCATATTTCCGAGGCATCAAGGATGAACCAGGAACAGTGCACGGCCCTGACAAATCTGCTTCACTGTCCCAGCTTTAACAGACATCTGAGTGTCACACTACATGGCAGGTCCTGCCAGGGCAACAGCAGGGGAAGCTTCACTCACACAGTGCTACAGCATGGGCTTCCCTCCTAGTGAACGGGTGCAGCAGGGCAAACTCCTGTCACAGAGAATGGGCACAACCACACTGCAAGCTTCATTCACACATGGTCTGGCTTCCGACAGCAAAGCAAGCCTCCTACATTGCACATACTGCACTGTAAAGCGTTAGTCTTTGGACAGCAGAGCTATCCCTCTGCATCACACATACTGGACACCCTGAAGGGCCTCCTCCAGATTGAATTGTTACTGGATCGCCGTCCTATCCCCCTGCCCCAAACCTCTCCCATTGACTGTCAGCATGCTTCTCCTTACCTTCCTGCAGATACAGCACCCCTCTAGGCCTAACGGATGGCACACCAAGCTTCACGGGGCACTTTAAGGTATTCAGTCTCCACCTTTTATCTGTCCTGCTCCTCATTTCACCACGAAGAACCACTGGCAGTATTTCAACATCATTTTGAAACTGAAGTTATGGAACAGCTACAAAACCAGGGGAATGGCGCGGCAGGGGATTTCATTCCATTTCATTCTGTCCTTTGGCTGTGTGCGCAGTGTCAGAAGAGTTTGAGGACTGCAGAAGACACTGGAATAGATTTCTGGGCGAAAGCGCCAGAGATTCTGGCCCCTGCCCCGATCGCCTTACGAACGCCTTACAAACGCCTGGCGGGCTATGCCCTGGCGGGCAAATGTCTTGAGTTGGACACTCAGCGCAGTACCTGAGGAAATTAGAGTGAGGTTTCACTCAGGGACAAGCCTGCCAACCTATGTACTATGGCAGCTGAATGGGGGCATGGGGTCCTCATGTCTCAGGGATCTGCTTCTCTTATCCAAAACATCTTGCCTCCCATCAGCCTTAGCCCCTAGCATATGGTAATGAGTGGAGTCTCTACACTTCCCCCGTTGCACATTTGTCAATTCCCAGAGCTCTGTGGCAGACAGGGTAAATGTATCTATGTGTGAGAGAGAGAGGGAGCCAGATAGAGAGAGAGAAAGAGAGAGAGAGAGGGGGGGGGGGCAGGCTCTGACAGTCACAATGAGAGAAAAGTGAAGTTGCATCCCCTCAAGCACTCCCCTGCACCCATCAGCACAACAGCAAAGTTAGCTTGCATGTTCCCCGTTCTCCCCACTAACCTCACCCAACCCACCCTCCTCTCTTTCAGGACTTGCAGAGTGCCTAGAGACCCTGGAAATGATGGCAGCGGAGCATGGTACAAACACAAATATCAAAATAGAACTATTCCCCTACTGTCTACAAAACCAAGGAACTACTTCACCTTTGTTTTTTTCCACTTCACATTACAAGAGAAAGACGTCCTTCGTTGGCCCTTTTTACGCACTACCATTCGGTTTACACCTTTCATCATGTTGAGTCTCCCAGTCGGCAAGAGCTATATATTTGGGTGGGTGATCCCAATGAAGTCAATGGAAATAGAGAAAGTGTTAGAACGGTGATGATTGTGTGCTGCAAGTGTCTTTCCCTTGAAGTCCATAGATATCATGGCCTTGACTAGGGGGTGGTCGAAGTGGCCGATAATTTGCTCAGCAGAAAAAATGCAGAATTTTGGGCAAATTCTGCCACTTCGCCTGCTCTTCCCACAGAGAGAAATTGCCAATTTCAGGCTTTTTCTCCCTGAAATTCGGTTTTTTATGGGAAATGTTTTTTGGTGGCCACAAGAAGTTTCAGACTGAAAACAGATAGTTTGTGAAAAAAACACCATTTCAGATGGTTTGCCAGAAGACATTGATTTTTTCCATTAAATTTTGTTTTAGCGGTCAAAAACATGATATTTCAGGGAAAAAACACATTTCAGGAAGCAAAATCTGCATAGAAAATTGGCATAACAGCTAAAAAATGTCCCTGCAGACAGAACAGAGCTGGAGGCGAATTTAGGCAATATCGTTCCACCAGTAGTGAGGGTAACTTTGCCCACCCCTAGCCTTGACTAGGGGACTGGAAATGAATCTACAGGGACTGGCCACAAAGTCCAGATGAGGGTGTATTAAGAGCTATGCTTTTTCCTTTCTTATTGGTGCTTTTGTTTTCACACCTGAACCTACCTTTCTTCAGTGCAGTGTCTGGGCCCTGTTTTTCACATGTTCTGTTTTTGAGCCCAGTCACAGGCCTCAGAGAAGGCCGGTGCCCTTTGAGGCCTGAAGGCTTCCTCCGCCAGTAGCAGGGCCCCAGGGCTTCTGACAGCAGCAGAGGCCCTGTGAGGAGTGGCCTCGAGCGATCAGGTGGGCTCAGCTGAGCCACCTCCACTGGCCTGGGTCCTGTTCCTGGGGCTCCCAGCTCTGTCTGCCTTGACCTCTCCATGCCCCCTGCTCCAGGGCTCACCTGCTGCCGTCGCCGTGCCAACGGAACCCTCAGGCTGGGCAGAGCATTGTGAAATGACAGCCTCCCCTCCCCCGCCGCTGGGGCCTGGGCCCAGGGCTGGGAGCTTGCAAGGCAAAGGCACACCTCAGCTCAGCTTCTCCTGAGCTGCTCCAGAGCTCGACCCCCCGGGGCCCCAGGGCTGGGGCTCAGAGCAGGGAAGGGCGTTTTATTGGAATGTCCTTTCCTTCTTGATGATTCCTACAAACCGTTTTAAGCTCTGTACATATAGAAAAGCAACATGTGTCATGCCATTTGGGACATGCTGTTCACATGTCTAGCTCCACTAAAACCCTCCTCAGCATATTTCCGAGGCATCAAGGATGAACCAGGAACAGTGCACGGCCCTGACAAATCTGCTTCACTGTCCCAGCTTTAACAGACATCTGAGTGTCACACTACATGGCAGGTCCTGCCAGGGCAACAGCAGGGGAAGCTTCACTCACACAGTGCTACAGCATGGGCTTCCCTCCTAGTGAACGGGTGCAGCAGGGCAAACTCCTGTCACAGAGAATGGGCACAACCACACTGCAAGCTTCATTCACACATGGTCTGGCTTCCGACAGCAAAGCAAGCCTCCTACATTGCACATACTGCACTGTAAAGCGTTAGTCTTTGGACAGCAGAGCTATCCCTCTGCATCACACATACTGGACACCCTGAAGGGCCTCCTCCAGATTGAATTGTTACTGGATCGCCGTCCTATCCCCCTGCCCCAAACCTCTCCCATTGACTGTCAGCATGCTTCTCCTTACCTTCCTGCAGATACAGCACCCCTCTAGGCCTAACGGATGGCACACCAAGCTTCACGGGGCACTTTAAGGTATTCAGTCTCCACCTTTTATCTGTCCTGCTCCTCATTTCACCACGAAGAACCACTGGCAGTATTTCAACATCATTTTGAAACTGAAGTTATGGAACAGCTACAAAACCAGGGGAATGGCGCGGCAGGGGATTTCATTCCATTTCATTCTGTCCTTTGGCTGTGTGCGCAGTGTCAGAAGAGTTTGAGGACTGCAGAAGACACTGGAATAGATTTCTGGGCGAAAGCGCCAGAGATTCTGGCCCCTGCCCCGATCGCCTTACGAACGCCTTACAAACGCCTGGCGGGCTATGCCCTGGCGGGCAAATGTCTTGAGTTGGACACTCAGCGCAGTACCTGAGGAAATTAGAGTGAGGTTTCACTCAGGGACAAGCCTGCCAACCTATGTACTATGGCAGCTGAATGGGGGCATGGGGTCCTCATGTCTCAGGGATCTGCTTCTCTTATCCAAAACATCTTGCCTCCCATCAGCCTTAGCCCCTAGCATATGGTAATGAGTGGAGTCTCTACACTTCCCCCGTTGCACATTTGTCAATTCCCAGAGCTCTGTGGCAGACAGGGTAAATGTATCTATGTGTGAGAGAGAGAGGGAGCCAGATAGAGAGAGAGAAAGAGAGAGAGAGAGGGGGGGGGGGCAGGCTCTGACAGTCACAATGAGAGAAAAGTGAAGTTGCATCCCCTCAAGCACTCCCCTGCACCCATCAGCACAACAGCAAAGTTAGCTTGCATGTTCCCCGTTCTCCCCACTAACCTCACCCAACCCACCCTCCTCTCTTTCAGGACTTGCAGAGTGCCTAGAGACCCTGGAAATGATGGCAGCGGAGCATGGTACAAACACAAATATCAAAATAGAACTATTCCCCTACTGTCTACAAAACCAAGGAACTACTTCACCTTTGTTTTTTTCCACTTCACATTACAAGAGAAAGACGTCCTTCGTTGGCCCTTTTTACGCACTACCATTCGGTTTACACCTTTCATCATGTTGAGTCTCCCAGTCGGCAAGAGCTATATATTTGGGTGGGTGATCCCAATGAAGTCAATGGAAATAGAGAAAGTGTTAGAACGGTGATGATTGTGTGCTGCAAGTGTCTTTCCCTTGAAGTCCATAGATATCATGGCCTTGACTAGGGGGTGGTCGAAGTGGCCGATAATTTGCTCAGCAGAAAAAATGCAGAATTTTGGGCAAATTCTGCCACTTCGCCTGCTCTTCCCACAGAGAGAAATTGCCAATTTCAGGCTTTTTCTCCCTGAAATTCGGTTTTTTATGGGAAATGTTTTTTGGTGGCCACAAGAAGTTTCAGACTGAAAACAGATAGTTTGTGAAAAAAACACCATTTCAGATGGTTTGCCAGAAGACATTGATTTTTTCCATTAAATTTTGTTTTAGCGGTCAAAAACATGATATTTCAGGGAAAAAACACATTTCAGGAAGCAAAATCTGCATAGAAAATTGGCATAACAGCTAAAAAATGTCCCTGCAGACAGAACAGAGCTGGAGGCGAATTTAGGCAATATCGTTCCACCAGTAGTGAGGGTAACTTTGCCCACCCCTAGCCTTGACTAGGGGACTGGAAATGAATCTACAGGGACTGGCCACAAAGTCCAGATGAGGGTGTATTAAGAGCTATGCTTTTTCCTTTCTTATTGGTGCTTTTGTTTTCACACCTGAACCTACCTTTCTTCAGTGCAGTGTCTGGGCCCTGTTTTTCACATGTTCTGTTTTTGAGCCCAGTCACAGGCCTCAGAGAAGGCCGGTGCCCTTTGAGGCCTGAAGGCTTCCTCCGCCAGTAGCAGGGCCCCAGGGCTTCTGACAGCAGCAGAGGCCCTGTGAGGAGTGGCCTCGAGCGATCAGGTGGGCTCAGCTGAGCCACCTCCACTGGCCTGGGTCCTGTTCCTGGGGCTCCCAGCTCTGTCTGCCTTGACCTCTCCATGCCCCCTGCTCCAGGGCTCACCTGCTGCCGTCGCCGTGCCAACGGAACCCTCAGGCTGGGCAGAGCATTGTGAAATGACAGCCTCCCCTCCCCCGCCGCTGGGGCCTGGGCCCAGGGCTGGGAGCTTGCAAGGCAAAGACACACCTCAGCTCAGCTTCTCCTGAGCTGCTCCAGAGCTCGACCCCCCCCGGGCCCCGGGGCCCCAGGGCTGGGGCTCAGAGCAGGAAAGGGCGTTTTATTGGAATGTCCTTTCCTTCTTGATGATTCCTACAAACCGTTTTAAGCTCTGTACATATAGAAAAGCAACATGTGTCATGCCATTTGGGACATGCTGTTCACATGTCTAGCTCCACTAAAACCCTCCTCAGCATATTTCCGAGGCATCAAGGATGAACCAGGAACAGTGCACGGCCCTGACAAATCTGCTTCACTGTCCCAGCTTTAACAGACATCTGAGTGTCACACTACATGGCAGGTCCTGCCAGGGCAACAGCAGGGGAAGCTTCACTCACACAGTGCTACAGCATGGGCTTCCCTCCTAGTGAACGGGTGCAGCAGGGCAAACTCCTGTCACAGAGAATGGGCACAACCACACTGCAAGCTTCATTCACACATGGTCTGGCTTCCGACAGCAAAGCAAGCCTCCTACATTGCACATACTGCACTGTAAAGCGTTAGTCTTTGGACAGCAGAGCTATCCCTCTGCATCACACATACTGGACACCCTGAAGGGCCTCCTCCAGATTGAATTGTTACTGGATCGCCGTCCTATCCCCCTGCCCCAAACCTCTCCCATTGACTGTCAGCATGCTTCTCCTTACCTTCCTGCAGATACAGCACCCCTCTAGGCCTAACGGATGGCACACCAAGCTTCACGGGGCACTTTAAGGTATTCAGTCTCCACCTTTTATCTGTCCTGCTCCTCATTTCACCACGAAGAACCACTGGCAGTATTTCAACATCATTTTGAAACTGAAGTTATGGAACAGCTACAAAACCAGGGGAATGGCGCGGCAGGGGATTTCATTCCATTTCATTCTGTCCTTTGGCTGTGTGCGCAGTGTCAGAAGAGTTTGAGGACTGCAGAAGACACTGGAATAGATTTCTGGGCGAAAGCGCCAGAGATTCTGGCCCCTGCCCCGATCGCCTTACGAACGCCTTACAAACGCCTGGCGGGCTATGCCCTGGCGGGCAAATGTCTTGAGTTGGACACTCAGCGCAGTACCTGAGGAAATTAGAGTGAGGTTTCACTCAGGGACAAGCCTGCCAACCTATGTACTATGGCAGCTGAATGGGGGCATGGGGTCCTCATGTCTCAGGGATCTGCTTCTCTTATCCAAAACATCTTGCCTCCCATCAGCCTTAGCCCCTAGCATATGGTAATGAGTGGAGTCTCTACACTTCCCCCGTTGCACATTTGTCAATTCCCAGAGCTCTGTGGCAGACAGGGTAAATGTATCTATGTGTGAGAGAGAGAGGGAGCCAGATAGAGAGAGAGAAAGAGAGAGAGAGGGGGGGGGCAGGCTCTGACAGTCACAATGAGAGAAAAGTGAAGTTGCATCCCCTCAAGCACTCCCCTGCACCCATCAGCACAACAGCAAAGTTAGCTTGCATGTTCCCTGTTCTCCCCACTAACCTCACCCAACCCACCCTCCTCTCTTTCAGGACTTGCAGAGTGCCTAGAGACCCTGGAAATGATGGCAGCGGAGCATGGTACAAACACAAATATCAAAATAGAACTATTCCCCTACTGTCTACAAAACCAAGGAACTACTTCACCTTTGTTTTTTTCCACTTCACATTACAAGAGAAAGACGTCCTTCGTTGGCCCTTTTTACGCACTACCATTCGGTTTACACATTTCATCATGTTGAGTCTCCCAGTCGGCAAGAGCTATATATTTGGGTGGGTGATCCCAATGAAGTCAATGGAAATAGAGAAGGTGTTAGAACGGTGATGATTGTGTGCTGCAAGTGTCTTTCCCTTGAAGTCCATAGATATCATGGCCTTGACTAGGGGGTGGTCGAAGTGGCCGATAATTTGCTCAGCAGAAAAAATGCAGAATTTTGGGCAAATTCTGCCACTTCGCCTGCTCTTCCCACAGAGAGAAATTGCCAATTTCAGGCTTTTTCTCCCTTAAATTCGGTTTTTTAATGGGAAATGTTTTTTGGTGGCCACAAGAAGTTTCAGACTGAAAACAGATAGTTTGTGAAAAAAACACCATTTCAGATGGTTTGCCAGAAGACATTGATTTTTTCCATTAAATTTTGTTTTAGCGGTCAAAAACATGATATTTCAGGGAAAAAACACATTTCAGGAAGCAAAATCTGCATAGAAAATTGGCATAACAGCTAAAAAATGTCCCTGCAGACATAACAGAGCTGGAGGCGAATTTAGGCAATATCGTTCCACCAGTAGTGAGGGTAACTTTGCCCACCCCTAGCCTTGACTAGGGGACTGGAAATGAATCTACAGGGACTGGCCACAAAGTCCAGATGAGGGTGTATTAAGAGCTATGCTTTTTCCTTTCTTATTGGTGCTTTTGTTTTCACACCTTAACCTACCTTTCTTCAGTGCAGTGTCTGGGCCCTGTTTTTCACATGTTCTGTTTTTGAGCCCAGTCACAGGCCTCAGAGAAGGCCGGTGCCCTTTGAGGCCTGAATGCTTCCTCCGCCAGTAGCAGGGCCCCAGGGCTTCTGACAGCAGCAGAGGCCCTGTGAGGAGTGGCCTCGAGCGATCAGGTGGGCTCAGCTGAGCCACCTCCACTGTCCTGGGTCCTGTTCCTGGGGCTCCCAGCTCTGTCTGCCTTGACCTCTCCATGCCCCCTGCTCCAGGGCTCACCTGCTGCCGTCGCCGTGCCAACGGAACCCTCAGGCTGGGCAGAGCATTGTGAAATGACAGCCTCCCCTCCCCCGCCGCTGGGGCCTGGGCCCAGGGCTGGGAGCTTGCAAGGCAAAGACACACCTCAGCTCAGCTTCTCCTGAGCTGCTCCAGAGCTCGACCCCCCCGGGGCCCCGGGGCCCCAGGGCTGGGGCTCAGAGCAGGAAAGGGCGTTTTATTGGAATGTCCTTTCCTTCTTGATGATTCCTACAAACCGTTTTAAGCTCTGTACATATAGAAAAGCAACATGTGTCATGCCATTTGGGACATGCTGTTCACATGTCTAGCTCCACTAAAACCCTCCTCAGCATATTTCCGAGGCATCAAGGATGAACCAGGAACAGTGCACGGCCCTGACAAATCTGCTTCACTGTCCCAGCTTTAACAGACATCTGAGTGTCACACTACATGGCAGGTCCTGCCAGGGCAACAGCAGGGGAAGCTTCACTCACACAGTGCTACAGCATGGGCTTCCCTCCTACTGAACGGGTGCAGCAGGGCAAACTCCTGTCACAGAGAATGGGCACAACCACACTGCAAGCTTCATTCACACATGGTCTGGCTTCCGACAGCAAAGCAAGCCTCCTACATTGCACATACTGCACTGTAAAGCGTTAGTCTTTGGACAGGAGAGCTATCCCTCTGCATCACACATACTGGACACCCTGAAGGGCCTCCTCCAGATTGAATTGTTACTGGATCGCCGTCCTATCCCCCTGCCCCAAACCTCTCCCATTGACTGTCAGCATGCTTCTCCTTACCTTCCTGCAGATACAGCACCCCTCTAGGCCTAACGGATGGCACACCAAGCTTCACGGGGCACTTTAAGGTATTCAGTCTCCACCTTTTATCTGTCCTGCTCCTCATTTCACCACGAAGAACCACTGGCAGTATTTCAACATCATTTTGAAACTGAAGTTATGGAACAGCTACAAAACCAGGGGAATGGCGCGGCAGGGGATTTCATTCCATTTCATTCTGTCCTTTGGCTGTGTGCGCAGTGTCAGAAGAGTTTGAGGACTGCAGAAGACACTGGAATAGATTTCTGGGCGAAAGCGCCAGAGATTCTGGCCCCTGCCCCGATCGCCTTACGAACGCCTTACAAACGCCTGGCGGGCTATGCCCTGGCGGGCAAATGTCTTGAGTTGGACACTCAGCGCAGTACCTGAGGAAATTAGAGTGAGGTTTCACTCAGGGACAAGCCTGCCAACCTATGTACTATGGCAGCTGAATGGGGGCATGGGGTCCTCATGTCTCAGGGATCTGCTTCTCTTATCCAAAACATCTTGCCTCCCATCAGCCTTAGCCCCTAGCATATGGTAATGAGTGGAGTCTCTACACTTCCCCCGTTGCACATTTGTCAATTCCCAGAGCTCTGTGGCAGACAGGGTAAATGTATCTATGTGTGAGAGAGAGAGGGAGCCAGATAGAGAGAGAGAAAGAGAGAGAGAGGGGGGGGGCAGGCTCTGACAGTCACAATGAGAGAAAAGTGAAGTTGCATCCCCTCAAGCACTCCCCTGCACCCATCAGCACAACAGCAAAGTTAGCTTGCATGTTCCCTGTTCTCCCCACTAACCTCACCCAACCCACCCTCCTCTCTTTCAGGACTTGCAGAGTGCCTAGAGACCCTGGAAATGATGGCAGCGGAGCATGGTACAAACACAAATATCAAAATAGAACTATTCCCCTACTGTCTACAAAACCAAGGAACTACTTCACCTTTGTTTTTTTCCACTTCACATTACAAGAGAAAGACGTCCTTCGTTGGCCCTTTTTACGCACTACCATTCGGTTTACACATTTCATCATGTTGAGTCTCCCAGTCGGCAAGAGCTATATATTTGGGTGGGTGATCCCAATGAAGTCAATGGAAATAGAGAAGGTGTTAGAACGGTGATGATTGTGTGCTGCAAGTGTCTTTCCCTTGAAGTCCATAGATATCATGGCCTTGACTAGGGGGTGGTCGAAGTGGCCGATAATTTGCTCAGCAGAAAAAATGCAGAATTTTGGGCAAATTCTGCCACTTCGCCTGCTCTTCCCACAGAGAGAAATTGCCAATTTCAGGCTTTTTCTCCCTGAAATTCGGTTTTTTAATGGGAAATGTTTTTTGGTGGCCACAAGAAGTTTCAGACTGAAAACAGATAGTTTGTGAAAAAAACACCATTTCAGATGGTTTGCCAGAAGACATTGATTTTTTCCATTAAATTTTGTTTTAGCGGTCAAAAACATGATATTTCAGGGAAAAAACACATTTCAGGAAGCAAAATCTGCATAGAAAATTGGCATAACAGCTAAAAAATGTCCCTGCAGACATAACAGAGCTGGAGGCGAATTTAGGCAATATCGTTCCACCAGTAGTGAGGGTAACTTTGCCCACCCCTAGCCTTGACTAGGGGACTGAAAATGAATCTACAGGGACTGGCCACAAATCCAGATGAGGGTGTATTAAGAGCTATGCTTTTTCCTTTCTTATTGGTGCTTTTGTTTTCACACCTTAACCTACCTTTCTTCAGTGCAGTGTCTGGGCCCTGTTTTTCACATGTTCTGTTTTTGAGCCCAGTCACAGGCCTCAGAGAAGGCCGGTGCCCTTTGAGGCCTGAATGCTTCCTCCGCCAGTAGCAGGGCCCCAGGGCTTCTGACAGCAGCAGAGGCCCTGTGAGGAGTGGCCTCGAGCGATCAGGTGGGCTCAGCTGAGCCACCTCCACTGGCCTGGGTCCTGTTCCTGGGGCTCCCAGCTCTGTCTGCCTTGACCTCTCCATGCCCCCTGCTCCAGGGCTCACCTGCTGCCGTCGCCGTGCCAACGGAACCCTCAGGCTGGGCAGAGCATTGTGAAATGACAGCCTCCCCTCCCCCGCCGCTGGGGCCTGGGCCCAGGGCTGGGAGCTTGCAAGGCAAAGGCACACCTCAGCTCAGCTTCTCCTGAGCTGCTCCAGAGCTCGACCCCCCCGGGGCCCCGGGGCCCCAGGGCTGGGGCTCAGAGCAGGAAAGGGCGTTTTATTGGAATCTCCTTTCCTTCTTGATGATTCCTACAAACCGTTTTAAGCTCTGTACATATAGAAAAGCAACATGTGTCATGCCATTTGGGACATGCTGTTCACATGTCTAGCTCCACTAAAACCCTCCTCAGCATATTTCCGAGGCATCAAGGATGAACCAAGAACAGTGCACGGCCCTGACAAATCTGCTTCACTGTCCCAGCTTTAACAGACATCTGAGTGTCACACTACATGGCAGGTCCTGCCAGGGCAACAGCAGGGGAAGCTTCACTCACACAGTGCTACAGCATGGGCTTCCCTCCTAGTGAACGGGTGCAGCAGGGCAAACTCCTGTCACAGAGAATGGGCACAACCACACTGCAAGCTTCATTCACACATGGTCTGGCTTCCGACAGCAAAGCAAGCCTCCCAAATTGCACATACTGCACTGTAAAGCGTTAGTCTTTGGACAGGAGAGCTATCCCTCTGCATCACACATACTGGACACCCTGAAGGGCCTCCTCCAGATTGAATTGTTACTGGATCGCCGTCCTATCCCCCTGCCCCAAACCTCTCCCATTGACTGTCAGCATGCTTCTCCTTACCTTCCTGCAGATACAGCACCCCTCTAGGCCTAACGGATGGCACACCAAGCTTCACGGGGCACTTTAAGGTATTCAGTCTCCACCTTTTATCTGTCCTGCTCCTCATTTCACCACGAAGAACCACTGGCAGTATTTCAACATCATTTTGAAACTGAAGTTATGGAACAGCTACAAAACCAGGGGAATGGCGCGGCAGGGGATTTCATTCCATTTCATTCTGTCCTTTGGCTGTGTGCGCAGTGTCAGAAGAGTTTGAGGACTGCAGAAGACACTGGAATAGATTTCTGGGCGAAAGCGCCAGAGATTCTGGCCCCTGCCCCGATCGCCTTACGAACGCCTTACAAACGCCTGGCGGGCTTTGCCCTGGCGGGCAAATGTCTTGAGTTGGACACTCAGCGCAGTACCTGAGGAAATTAGAGTGAGGTTTCACTCAGGGACAAGCCTGCCAACCTATGTACTATGGCAGCTGAATGGGGGCATGGGGTCCTCATGTCTCAGGGATCTGCTTCTCTTATCCAAAACATCTTGCCTCCCATCAGCCTTAGCCCCTAGCATATGGTAATGAGTGGAGTCTCTACACTTCCCCCGTTGCACATTTGTCAATTCCCAGAGCTCTGTGGCAGACAGGGTAAATGTATCTATGTGTGAGAGAGAGAGGGAGCCAGATAGAGAGAGAGAAAGAGAGAGAGAGGGGGGGGGCAGGCTCTGACAGTCACAATGAGAGAAAAGTGAAGTTGCATCCCCTCAAGCACTCCCCTGCACCCATCAGCACAACAGCAAAGTTAGCTTGCATGTTCCCCGTTCTCCCCACTAACCTCACCCAACCCACCCTCCTCTCTTTCAGGACTTGCAGAGTGCCTAGAGACCCTGGAAATGATGGCAGCGGAGCATGGTACAAACACAAATATCAAAATAGAACTATTCCCCTACTGTCTACAAAACCAAGGAACTACTTCACCTTTGTTTTTTTCCACTTCACATTACAAGAGAAAGACGTCCTTCGTTGGCCCTTTTTACGCACTACCATTCGGTTTACACATTTCATCATGTTGAGTCTCCCAGTCGGCAAGAGCTATATATTTGGGTGGGTGATCCCAATGAAGTCAATGGAAATAGAGAAGGTGTTAGAACGGTGATGATTGTGTGCTGCAAGTGTCTTTCCCTTGAAGTCCATAGATATCATGGCCTTGACTAGGGGGTGGTCGAAGTGGCCGATAATTTGCTCAGCAGAAAAAATGCAGAATTTTGGGCAAATTCTGCCACTTCGCCTGCTCTTCCCACAGAGAGAAATTGCCAATTTCAGGCTTTTTCTCCCTGAAATTCGGTTTTTTATGGGAAATGTTTTTTGGTGGCCACAAGAAGTTTCAGACTGAAAACAGATAGTTTGTGAAAAAAACACCATTTCAGATGGTTTGCCAGAAGACATTGATTTCTTCCATTAAATTTTGTTTTAGCGGTCAAAAACATGATATTTCAGGGAAAAAACACATTTCAGGAAGCAAAATCTGCATAGAAAATTGGCATAACAGCTAAAAAATGTCCCTGCAGACAGAACAGAGCTGGAGGCGAATTTAGGCAATATCGTTCCACCAGTAGTGAGGGTAACTTTGCCCACCCCTAGCCTTGACTAGGGGACTGGAAATGAATCTACAGGGACTGGCCACAAAGTCCAGATGAGGGTGTATTAAGAGCTATGCTTTTTCCTTTCTTATTGGTGCTTTTGTTTTCACACCTGAACCTACCTTTCTTCAGTGCAGTGTCTGGGCCCTGTTTTTCACATGTTCTGTTTTTGAGCCCAGTCACAGGCCTCAGAGAAGGCCGGTGCCCTTTGAGGCCTGAAGGCTTCCTCCGCCAGTAGCAGGGCCCCAGGGCTTCTGACAGCAGCAGAGGCCCTGTGAGGAGTGGCCTCGAGCGATCAGGTGGGCTCAGCTGAGCCACCTCCACTGGCCTGGGTCCTGTTCCTGGGGCTCCCAGCTCTGTCTGCCTTGACCTCTCCATGCCCCCTGCTCCAGGGCTCACCTGCTGCCGTCGCCGTGCCAACGGAACCCTCAGGCTGGGCAGAGCATTGTGAAATGACAGCCTCCCCTCCCCCGCCGCTGGGGCCAGGGCCCAGGGCTGGGAGCTTGCAAGGCAAAGGCACACCTCAGCTCAGCTTCTCCTGAGCTGCTCCAGAGCTCGACCCCCCCGGGGCCCCGGGGCCCCAGGGCTGGGGCTCAGAGCAGGAAAGGGCGTTTTATTGGAATGTCCTTTCCTTCTTGATGATTCCTACAAACCGTTTTAAGCTCTGTACATATAGAAAAGCAACATGTGTCATGCCATTTGGGACATGCTGTTCTCATGTCTAGCTCCACTAAAACCCTCCTCAGCATATTTACGAGGCATCAAGGATGAACCAGGAACAGTGCACGGCCCTGACAAATCTGCTTCACTGTCCCAGCTTTAACAGACATCTGAGTGTCACACTACATGGCAGGTCCTGCCAGGGCAACAGCAGGGGAAGCTTCACTCACACAGTGCTACAGCATGGGCTTCCCTCCTAGTGAACGGGTGCAGCAGGGCAAACTCCTGTCACAGAGAATGGGCACAACCACACTGCAAGCTTCATTCACACATGGTCTGGCTTCCGACAGCAAAGCAAGCCTCCTACATTGCACATACTGCACTGTAAAGCGTTAGTCTTTGGACAGCAGAGCTATCCCTCTGCATCACACATACTGGACACCCTGAAGGGCCTCCTCCAGATTGAATTGTTACTGGATCGCCGTCCTATCCCCCTGCCCCAAACCTCTCCCATTGACTGTCAGCATGCTTCTCCTTACCTTCCTGCAGATACAGCACCCCTCTAGGCCTAACGGATGGCACACCAAGCTTCACGGGGCACTTTAAGGTATTCAGTCTCCACCTTTTATCTGTCCTGCTCCTCATTTCACCACGAAGAACCACTGGCAGTATTTCAACATCATTTTGAAACTGAAGTTATGGAACAGCTACAAAACCAGGGGAATGGCGCGGCAGGGGATTTCATTCCATTTCATTCTGTCCTTTGGCTGTGTGCGCAGTGTCAGAAGAGTTTGAGGACTGCAGAAGACACTGGAATAGATTTCTGGGCGAAAGCGCCAGAGATTCTGGCCCCTGCCCCGATCGCCTTACGAACGCCTTACAAACGCCTGGCGGGCTATGCCCTGGCGGGCAAATGTCTTGAGTTGGACACTCAGCGCAGTACCTGAGGAAATTAGAGTGAGGTTTCACTCAGGGACAAGCCTGCCAACCTATGTACTATGGCAGCTGAATGGGGGCATGGGGTCCTCATGTCTCAGGGATCTGCTTCTCTTATCCAAAACATCTTGCCTCCCATCAGCCTTAGCCCCTAGCATATGGTAATGAGTGGAGTCTCTACACTTCCCCCGTTGCACATTTGTCAATTCCCAGAGCTCTGTGGCAGACAGGGTAAATGTATCTATGTGTGAGAGAGAGAGGGAGCCAGATAGAGAGAGAGAAAGAGAGAGAGAGGGGGGGTGGGGGGCAGGCTCTGACAGTCACAATGAGAGAAAAGTGAAGTTGCATCCCCTCAAGCACTCCCCTGCACCCATCAGCACAACAGCAAAGTTAGCTTGCATGTTCCCTGTTCTCCCCACTAACCTCACCCAACCCACCCTCCTCTCTTTCAGGACTTGCAGAGTGCCTAGAGACCCTGGAAATGATGGCAGCGGAGCATGGTACAAACACAAATATCAAAATAGAACTATTCCCCTACTGTCTACAAAACCAAGGAACTACTTCACCTTTGTTTTTTTCCACTTCACATTACAAGAGAAAGACGTCCTTCGTTGGCCCTTTTTACGCACTACCATTCGGTTTACACATTTCATCATGTTGAGTCTCCCAGTCGGCAAGAGCTATATATTTGGGTGGGTGATCCCAATGAAGTCAATGGAAATAGAGAAGGTGTTAGAACGGTGATGATTGTGTGCTGCAAGTGTCTTTCCCTTGAAGTCCATAGATATCATGGCCTTGACTAGGGGGTGGTCGAAGTGGCCGATAATTTGCTCAGCAGAAAAAATGCAGAATTTTGGGCAAATTCTGCCACTTCGCCTGCTCTTCCCACAGAGAGAAATTGCCAATTTCAGGCTTTTTCTCCCTGAAATTCGGTTTTTTAATGGGAAATGTTTTTTGGTGGCCACAAGAAGTTTCAGACTGAAAACAGATAGTTTGTGAAAAAAACACCATTTCAGATGGTTTGCCAGAAGACATTGATTTTTTCCATTAAATTTTGTTTTAGCGGTCAAAAACATGATATTTCAGGGAAAAAACACATTTCAGGAAGCAAAATCTGCATAGAAAATTGGCATAACAGCTAAAAAATGTCCCTGCAGACATAACAGAGCTGGAGGCGAATTTAGGCAATATCGTTCCACCAGTAGTGAGGGTAACTTTGCCCACCCCTAGCCTTGACTAGGGGACTGGAAATGAATCTACAGGGACTGGCCACAAAGTCCAGATGAGGGTGTATTAAGAGCTATGCTTTTTCCTTTCTTATTGGTGCTTTTGTTTTCACACCTTAACCTACCTTTCTTCAGTGCAGTGTCTGGGCCCTGTTTTTCACATGTTCTGTTTTTGAGCCCAGTCACAGGCCTCAGAGAAGGCCGGTGCCCTTTGAGGCCTGAATGCTTCCTCCGCCAGTAGCAGGGCCCCAGGGCGTCTGACAGCAGCAGAGGCCCTGTGAGGAGTGGCCTCGAGCGATCGGGTGGGCTCAGCTGAGCCACCTCCACTGGCCTGGGTCCTGTTCCTGGGGCTCCCAGCTCTGTCTGCCTTGACCTCTCCATGCCCCCTGCTCCAGGGCTCACCTGCTGCCGTCGCCGTGCCAACGGAACCCTCAGGCTGGGCAGAGCATTGTGAAATGACAGCCTCCCCTCCCCCGCCGCTGGGGCCTGGGCCCAGGGCTGGGAGCTTGCAAGGCAAAGGCACACCTCAGCTCAGCTTCTCCTGAGCTGCTCCAGAGCTCGACCCCCCCGGGGCCCCGGGGCCCCAGGGCTGGGGCTCAGAGCAGGAAAGGGCGTTTTATTGGAATGTCCTTTCCTTCTTGATGATTCCTACAAACCGTTTTAAGCTCTGTACATATAGAAAAGCAACATGTGTCATGCCATTTGGGACATGCTGTTCACATGTCTAGCTCCACTAAAACCCTCCTCAGCATATTTCCGAGGCATCAAGGATGAACCAGGAACAGTGCACGGCCCTGACAAATCTGCTTCACTGTCCCAGCTTTAACAGACATCTGAGTGTCACACTACATGGCAGGTCCTGCCAGGGCAACAGCAGGGGAAGCTTCACTCACACAGTGCTACAGCATGGGCTTCCCTCCTAGTGAACGGGTGCAGCAGGGCAAACTCCTGTCACAGAGAATGGGCACAACCACACTGCAAGCTTCATTCACACATGGTCTGGCTTCCGACAGCAAAGCAAGCCTCCTACATTGCACATACTGCACTGTAAAGCGTTAGTCTTTGGACAGGAGAGCTATCCCTCTGCATCACACATACTGGACACCCTGAAGGGCCTCCTCCAGATTGAATTGTTACTGGATCGCCGTCCTATCCCCCTGCCCCAAACCTCTCCCATTGACTGTCAGCATGCTTCTCCTTACCTTCCTGCAGATACAGCACCCCTCTAGGCCTAACGGATGGCACACCAAGCTTCACGGGGCACTTTAAGGTATTCAGTCTCCACCTTTTATCTGTCCTGCTCCTCATTTCACCACGAAGAACCACTGGCAGTATTTCAACATCATTTTGAAACTGAAGTTATGGAACAGCTACAAAACCAGGGGAATGGCGCGGCAGGGGATTTCATTCCATTTCATTCTGTCCTTTGGCTGTGTGCGCAGTGTCAGAAGAGTTTGAGGACTGCAGAAGACACTGGAATAGATTTCTGGGCGAAAGCGCCAGAGATTCTGGCCCCTGCCCCGATCGCCTTACGAACGCCTTACAAACGCCTGGCGGGCTTTGCCCTGGCGGGCAAATGTCTTGAGTTGGACACTCAGCGCAGTACCTGAGGAAATTAGAGTGAGGTTTCACTCAGGGACAAGCCTGCCAACCTATGTACTATGGCAGCTGAATGGGGGCATGGGGTCCTCATGTCTCAGGGATCTGCTTCTCTTATCCAAAACATCTTGCCTCCCATCAGCCTTAGCCCCTAGCATATGGTAATGAGTGGAGTCTCTACACTTCCCCCGTTGCACATTTGTCAATTCCCAGAGCTCTGTGGCAGACAGGGTAAATGTATCTATGTGTGAGAGAGAGAGGGAGCCAGATAGAGAGAGAGAAAGAGAGAGAGAGGGGGGGTGGGGGGCAGGCTCTGACAGTCACAATGAGAGAAAAGTGAAGTTGCATCCCCTCAAGCACTCCCCTGCACCCATCAGCACAACAGCAAAGTTAGCTTGCATGTTCCCTGTTCTCCCCACTAACCTCACCCAACCCACCCTCCTCTCTTTCAGGACTTGCAGAGTGCCTAGAGACCCTGGAAATGATGGCAGCGGAGCATGGTACAAACACAAATATCAAAATAGAACTATTCCCCTACTGTCTACAAAACCAAGGAACTACTTCACCTTTGTTTTTTTCCACTTCACATTACAAGAGAAAGACGTCCTTCGTTGGCCCTTTTTACGCACTACCATTCGGTTTACACATTTCATCATGTTGAGTCTCCCAGTCGGCAAGAGCTATATATTTGGGTGGGTGATCCCAATGAAGTCAATGGAAATAGAGAAGGTGTTAGAACGGTGATGATTGTGTGCTGCAAGTGTCTTTCCCTTGAAGTCCATAGATATCATGGCCTTGACTAGGGGGTGGTCGAAGTGGCCGATAATTTGCTCAGCAGAAAAAATGCAGAATTTTGGGCAAATTCTGCCACTTCGCCTGCTCTTCCCACAGAGAGAAATTGCCAATTTCAGGCTTTTTCTCCCTGAAATTCGGTTTTTTAATGGGAAATGTTTTTTGGTGGCCACAAGAAGTTTCAGACTGAAAACAGATAGTTTGTGAAAAAAACACCATTTCAGATGGTTTGCCAGAAGACATTGATTTTTTCCATTAAATTTTGTTTTAGCGGTCAAAAACATGATATTTCAGGGAAAAAACACATTTCAGGAAGCAAAATCTGCATAGAAAATTGGCATAACAGCTAAAAAATGTCCCTGCAGACATAACAGAGCTGGAGGCGAATTTAGGCAATATCGTTCCACCAGTAGTGAGGGTAACTTTGCCCACCCCTAGCCTTGACTAGGGGACTGGAAATGAATCTACAGGGACTGGCCACAAAGTCCAGATGAGGGTGTATTAAGAGCTATGCTTTTTCCTTTCTTATTGGTGCTTTTGTTTTCACACCTTAACCTACCTTTCTTCAGTGCAGTGTCTGGGCCCTGTTTTTCACATGTTCTGTTTTTGAGCCCAGTCACAGGCCTCAGAGAAGGCCGGTGCCCTTTGAGGCCTGAATGCTTCCTCCGCCAGTAGCAGGGCCCCAGGGCGTCTGACAGCAGCAGAGGCCCTGTGAGGAGTGGCCTCGAGCGATCGGGTGGGCTCAGCTGAGCCACCTCCACTGGCCTGGGTCCTGTTCCTGGGGCTCCCAGCTCTGTCTGCCTTGACCTCTCCATGCCCCCTGCTCCAGGGCTCACCTGCTGCCGTCGCCGTGCCAACGGAACCCTCAGGCTGGGCAGAGCATTGTGAAATGACAGCCTCCCCTCCCCCGCCGCTGGGGCCTGGGCCCAGGGCTGGGAGCTTGCAAGGCAAAGGCACACCTCAGCTCAGCTTCTCCTGAGCTGCTCCAGAGCTCGACCCCCCCGGGGCCCCGGGGCCCCAGGGCTGGGGCTCAGAGCAGGAAAGGGCGTTTTATTGGAATGTCCTTTCCTTCTTGATGATTCCTACAAACCGTTTTAAGCTCTGTACATATAGAAAAGCAACATGTGTCATGCCATTTGGGACATGCTGTTCACATGTCTAGCTCCACTAAAACCCTCCTCAGCATATTTCCGAGGCATCAAGGATGAACCAGGAACAGTGCACGGCCCTGACAAATCTGCTTCACTGTCCCAGCTTTAACAGACATCTGAGTGTCACACTACATGGCAGGTCCTGCCAGGGCAACAGCAGGGGAAGCTTCACTCACACAGTGCTACAGCATGGGCTTCCCTCCTAGTGAACGGGTGCAGCAGGGCAAACTCCTGTCACAGAGAATGGGCACAACCACACTGCAAGCTTCATTCACACATGGTCTGGCTTCCGACAGCAAAGCAAGCCTCCTACATTGCACATACTGCACTGTAAAGCGTTAGTCTTTGGACAGGAGAGCTATCCCTCTGCATCACACATACTGGACACCCTGAAGGGCCTCCTCCAGATTGAATTGTTACTGGATCGCCGTCCTATCCCCCTGCCCCAAACCTCTCCCATTGACTGTCAGCATGCTTCTCCTTACCTTCCTGCAGATACAGCACCCCTCTAGGCCTAACGGATGGCACACCAAGCTTCACGGGGCACTTTAAGGTATTCAGTCTCCACCTTTTATCTGTCCTGCTCCTCATTTCACCACGAAGAACCACTGGCAGTATTTCAACATCATTTTGAAACTGAAGTTATGGAACAGCTACAAAACCAGGGGAATGGCGCGGCAGGGGATTTCATTCCATTTCATTCTGTCCTTTGGCTGTGTGCGCAGTGTCAGAAGAGTTTGAGGACTGCAGAAGACACTGGAATAGATTTCTGGGCGAAAGCGCCAGAGATTCTGGCCCCTGCCCCGATCGCCTTACGAACGCCTTACAAACGCCTGGCGGGCTTTGCCCTGGCGGGCAAATGTCTTGAGTTGGACACTCAGCGCAGTACCTGAGGAAATTAGAGTGAGGTTTCACTCAGGGACAAGCCTGCCAACCTATGTACTATGGCAGCTGAATGGGGGCATGGGGTCCTCATGTCTCAGGGATCTGCTTCTCTTATCCAAAACATCTTGCCTCCCATCAGCCTTAGCCCCTAGCATATGGTAATGAGTGGAGTCTCTACACTTCCCCCGTTGCACATTTGTCAATTCCCAGAGCTCTGTGGCAGACAGGGTAAATGTATCTATGTGTGAGAGAGAGAGGGAGCCAGATAGAGAGAGAGAAAGAGAGAGAGAGGGGGGGGGGCAGGCTCTGACAGTCACAATGAGAGAAAAGTGAAGTTGCATCCCCTCAAGCACTCCCCTGCACCCATCAGCACAACAGCAAAGTTAGCTTGCATGTTCCCCGTTCTCCCCACTAACCTCACCCAACCCACCCTCCTCTCTTTCAGGACTTGCAGAGTGCCTAGAGACCCTGGAAATGATGGCAGCGGAGCATGGTACAAACACAAATATCAAAATAGAACTATTCCCCTACTGTCTACAAAACCAAGGAACTACTTCACCTTTGTTTTTTTCCACTTCACATTACAAGAGAAAGACGTCCTTCGTTGGCCCTTTTTACGCACTACCATTCGGTTTACACATTTCATCATGTTGAGTCTCCCAGTCGGCAAGAGCTATATATTTGGGTGGGTGATCCCAATGAAGTCAATGGAAATAGAGAAGGTGTTAGAACGGTGATGATTGTGTGCTGCAAGTGTCTTTCCCTTGAAGTCCATAGATATCATGGCCTTGACTAGGGGGTGGTCGAAGTGGCCGATAATTTGCTCAGCAGAAAAAATGCAGAATTTTGGGCAAATTCTGCCACTTCGCCTGCTCTTCCCACAGAGAGAAATTGCCAATTTCAGGCTTTTTCTCCCTGAAATTCGGTTTTTTAATGGGAAATGTTTTTTGGTGGCCACAAGAAGTTTCAGACTGAAAACAGATAGTTTGTGAAAAAAACACCATTTCAGATGGTTTGCCAGAAGACATTGATTTTTTCCATTAAATTTTGTTTTAGCGGTCAAAAACATGATATTTCAGGGAAAAAACACATTTCAGGAAGCAAAATCTGCATAGAAAATTGGCATAACAGCTAAAAAATGTCCCTGCAGACATAACAGAGCTGGAGGCGAATTTAGGCAATATCGTTCCACCAGTAGTGAGGGTAACTTTGCCCACCCCTAGCCTTGACTAGGGGACTGGAAATGAATCTACAGGGACTGGCCACAAAGTCCAGATGAGGGTGTATTAAGAGCTATGCTTTTTCCTTTCTTATTGGTGCTTTTGTTTTCACACCTTAACCTACCTTTCTTCAGTGCAGTGTCTGGGCCCTGTTTTTCACATGTTCTGTTTTTGAGCCCAGTCACAGGCCTCAGAGAAGGCCGGTGCCCTTTGAGGCCTGAATGCTTCCTCCGCCAGTAGCAGGGCCCCAGGGCGTCTGACAGCAGCAGAGGCCCTGTGAGGAGTGGCCTCGAGCGATCGGGTGGGCTCAGCTGAGCCACCTCCACTGGCCTGGGTCCTGTTCCTGGGGCTCCCAGCTCTGTCTGCCTTGACCTCTCCATGCCCCCTGCTCCAGGGCTCACCTGCTGCCGTCGCCGTGCCAACGGAACCCTCAGGCTGGGCAGAGCATTGTGAAATGACAGCCTCCCCTCCCCCGCCGCTGGGGCCTGGGCCCAGGGCTGGGAGATTGCAAGGCAAAGGCACACCTCAGCTCAGCTTCTCCTGAGCTGCTCCAGAGCTCGACCCCCCCGGGGCCCCGGGGCCCCAGGGCTGGGGCTCAGAGCAGGAAAGGGCGTTTTATTGGAATGTCCTTTCCTTCTTGATGATTCCTACAAACCGTTTTAAGCTCTGTACATATAGAAAAGCAACATGTGTCATGCCATTTGGGACATGCTGTTCACATGTCTAGCTCCACTAAAACCCTCCTCAGCATATTTCCGAGGCATCAAGGATGAACCAGGAACAGTGCACGGCCCTGACAAATCTGCTTCACTGTCCCAGCTTTAACAGACATCTGAGTGTCACACTACATGGCAGGTCCTGCCAGGGCAACAGCAGGGGAAGCTTCACTCACACAGTGCTACAGCATGGGCTTCCCTCCTAGTGAACGGGTGCAGCAGGGCAAACTCCTGTCACAGAGAATGGGCACAACCACACTGCAAGCTTCATTCACACATGGTGTGGCTTCCGACAGCAAAGCAAGCCTCCTACATTGCACATACTGCACTGTAAAGCGTTAGTCTTTGGACAGCATAGCTATCCCTCTGCATCACACATACTGGACACCCTGAAGGGCCTCCTCCAGATTGAATTGTTACTGGATCGCCGTCCTATCCCCCTGCCCCAAACCTCTCCCATTGACTGTCAGCATGCTTCTCCTTACCTTCCTGCAGATACAGCACCCCTCTAGGCCTAACGGATGGCACACCAAGCTTCACGGGGCACTTTAAGGTATTCAGTCTCCACCTTTTATCTGTCCTGCTCCTCATTTCACCACGAAGAACCACTGGCAGTATTTCAACATCATTTTGAAACTGAAGTTATGGAACAGCTACAAAACCAGGGGAATGGCGCGGCAGGGGATTTCATTCCATTTCATTCTGTCCTTTGGCTGTGTGCGCAGTGTCAGAAGAGTTTGAGGACTGCAGAAGACACTGGAATAGATTTCTGGGCGAAAGCGCCAGAGATTCTGGCCCCTGCCCCGATCGCCTTACGAACGCCTTACAAACGCCTGGCGGGCTTTGCCCTGGCGGGCAAATGTCTTGAGTTGGACACTCAGCGCAGTACCTGAGGAAATTAGAGTGAGGTTTCACTCAGGGACAAGCCTGCCAACCTATGTACTATGGCAGCTGAATGGGGGCATGGGGTCCTCATGTCTCAGGGATCTGCTTCTCTTATCCAAAACATCTTGCCTCCCATCAGCCTTAGCCCCTAGCATATGGTAATGAGTGGAGTCTCTACACTTCCCCCGTTGCACATTTGTCAATTCCCAGAGCTCTGTGGCAGACAGGGTAAATGTATCTATGTGTGAGAGAGAGAGGGAGCCAGATAGAGAGAGAGAAAGAGAGAGAGAGGGGGGGGGCAGGCTCTGACAGTCACAATGAGAGAAAAGTGAAGTTGCATCCCCTCAAGCACTCCCCTGCACCCATCAGCACAACAGCAAAGTTAGCTTGCATGTTCCCCGTTCTCCCCACTAACCTCACCCAACCCACCCTCCTCTCTTTCAGGACTTGCAGAGTGCCTAGAGACCCTGGAAATGATGGCAGCGGAGCATGGTACAAACACAAATATCAAAATAGAACTATTCCCCTACTGTCTACAAAACCAAGGAACTACTTCACCTTTGTTTTTTTCCACTTCACATTACAAGAGAAAGACGTCCTTCGTTGGCCCTTTTTACGCACTACCATTCGGTTTACACATTTCATCATGTTGAGTCTCCCAGTCGGCAAGAGCTATATATTTGGGTGGGTGATCCCAATGAAGTCAATGGAAATAGAGAAGGTGTTAGAACGGTGATGATTGTGTGCTGCAAGTGTCTTTCCCTTGAAGTCCATAGATATCATGGCCTTGACTAGGGGGTGGTCGAAGTGGCCGATAATTTGCTCAGCAGAAAAAATGCAGAATTTTGGGCAAATTCTGCCACTTCGCCTGCTCTTCCCACAGAGAGAAATTGCCAATTTCAGGCTTTTTCTCCCTGAAATTCGTTTTTTTATGGGAAATGTTTTTTGGTGGCCACAAGAAGTTTCAGACTGAAAACAGATAGTTTGTGAAAAAAACACCATTTCAGATGGTTTGCCAGAAGACATTGATTTTTTCCATTAAATTTTGTTTTAGCGGTCAAAAACATGATATTTCAGGGAAAAAACACATTTCAGGAAGCAAAATCTGCATAGAAAATTGGCATAACAGCTAAAAAATGTCCCTGCAGACAGAACAGAGCTGGAGGCGAATTTAGGCAATATCGTTCCACCAGTAGTGAGGGTAACTTTGCCCACCCCTAGCCTTGACTAGGGGACTGGAAATGAATCTACAGGGACTGGCCACAAAGTCCAGATGAGGGTGTATTAAGAGCTATGCTTTTTCCTTTCTTATTGGTGCTTTTGTTTTCACACCTGAACCTACCTTTCTTCAGTGCAGTGTCTGGGCCCTGTTTTTCACATGTTCTGTTTTTGAGCCCAGTCACAGGCCTCAGAGAAGGCCGGTGCCCTTTGAGGCCTGAAGGCTTCCTCCGCCAGTAGCAGGGCCCCAGGGCTTCTGACAGCAGCAGAGGCCCTGTGAGGAGTGGCCTCGAGCGATCAGGTGGGCTCAGCTGAGCCACCTCCACTGGCCTGGGTCCTGTTCCTGGGGCTCCCAGCTCTGTCTGCCTTGACCTCTCCATGCCCCCTGCTCCAGGGCTCACCTGCTGCCGTCGCCGTGCCAACGGAACC
The DNA here is from genome assembly GCF_040938575.1 of Ambystoma mexicanum. Taxonomy (NCBI): domain Eukaryota; kingdom Metazoa; phylum Chordata; class Amphibia; order Caudata; family Ambystomatidae; genus Ambystoma; species Ambystoma mexicanum. Next base: position 1,098,384,113 of record NC_090941.1, read on the forward strand.
CTCAGGCTGGGCAGAGCATTGTGAAATGACAGCCTCCCCTCCCCCGCCGCTGGGGCCTGGGCCCAGGGCTGGGAGCTTGCAAGGCAAAGGCACACCTCAGCTCAGCTTCTCCTGAGCTGCTCCAGAGCTCGACCCCCCCGGGGCCCCGGGGCCCCAGGGCTGGGGCTCAGAGCAGGAAAGGGCGTTTTATTGGAATGTCCTTTCCTTCTTGATGATTCCTACAAACCGTTTTAAGCTCTGTACATATAGAAAAGCAACATGTGTCATGCCATTTGGGACATGCTGTTCTCATGTCTAGCTCCACTAAAACCCTCCTCAGCATATTTCCGAGGCATCAAGGATGAACCAGGAACAGTGCACGGCCCTGACAAATCTGCTTCACTGTCCCAGCTTTAACAGACATCTGAGTGTCACACTACATGGCAGGTCCTGCCAGGGCAACAGCAGGGGAAGCTTCACTCACACAGTGCTACAGCATGGGCTTCCCTCCTAGTGAACGGGTGCAGCAGGGCAAACTCCTGTCACAGAGAATGGGCACAACCACACTGCAAGCTTCATTCACACATGGTCTGGCTTCCGACAGCAAAGCAAGCCTCCTACATTGCACATACTGCACTGTAAAGCGTTAGTCTTTGGACAGCAGAGCTATCCCTCTGCATCACACATACTGGACACCCTGAAGGGCCTCCTCCAGATTGAATTGTTACTGGATCGCCGTCCTATCCCCCTGCCCCAAACCTCTCCCATTGACTGTCAGCATGCTTCTCCTTACCTTCCTGCAGATACAGCACCCCTCTAGGCCTAACGGATGGCACACCAAGCTTCACGGGGCACTTTAAGGTATTCAGTCTCCACCTTTTATCTGTCCTGCTCCTCATTTCACCACGAAGAACCACTGGCAGTATTTCAACATCATTTTGAAACTGAAGTTATGGAACAGCTACAAAACCAGGGGAATGGCGCGGCAGGGGATTTCATTCCATTTCATTCTGTCCTTTGGCTGTGTGCGCAGTGTCAGAAGAGTTTGAGGACTGCAGAAGACACTGGAATAGATTTCTGGGCGAAAGCGCCAGAGATTCTGGCCCCTGCCCCGATCGCCTTACGAACGCCTTACAAACGCCTGGCGGGCTATGCCCTGGCGGGCAAATGTCTTGAGTTGGACACTCAGCGCAGTACCTGAGGAAATTAGAGTGAGGTTTCACTCAGGGACAAGCCTGCCAACCTATGTACTATGGCAGCTGAATGGGGGCATGGGGTCCTCATGTCTCAGGGATCTGCTTCTCTTATCCAAAACATCTTGCCTCCCATCAGCCTTAGCCCCTAGCATATGGTAATGAGTGGAGTCTCTACACTTCCCCCGTTGCACATTTGTCAATTCCCAGAGCTCTGTGGCAGACAGGGTAAATGTATCTATGTGTGAGAGAGAGAGGGAGCCAGATAGAGAGAGAGAAAGAGAGAGAGAGGGGGGGTGGGGGGCAGGCTCTGACAGTCACAATGAGAGAAAAGTGAAGTTGCATCCCCTCAAGCACTCCCCTGCACCCATCAGCACAACAGCAAAGTTAGCTTGCATGTTCCCTGTTCTCCCCACTAACCTCACCCAACCCACCCTCCTCTCTTTCAGGACTTGCAGAGTGCCTAGAGACCCTGGAAATGATGGCAGCGGAGCATGGTACAAACACAAATATCAAAATAGAACTATTCCCCTACTGTCTACAAAACCAAGGAACTACTTCACCTTTGTTTTTTTCCACTTCACATTACAAGAGAAAGACGTCCTTCGTTGGCCCTTTTTACGCACTACCATTCGGTTTACACATTTCATCATGTTGAGTCTCCCAGTCGGCAAGAGCTATATATTTGGGTGGGTGATCCCAATGAAGTCAATGGAAATAGAGAAGGTGTTAGAACGGTGATGATTGTGTGCTGCAAGTGTCTTTCCCTTGAAGTCCATAGATATCATGGCCTTGACTAGGGGGTGGTCGAAGTGGCCGATAATTTGCTCAGCAGAAAAAATGCAGAATTTTGGGCAAATTCTGCCACTTCGCCTGCTCTTCCCACAGAGAGAAATTGCCAATTTCAGGCTTTTTCTCCCTGAAATTCGGTTTTTTAATGGGAAATGTTTTTTGGTGGCCACAAGAAGTTTCAGACTGAAAACAGATAGTTTGTGAAAAAAACACCATTTCAGATGGTTTGCCAGAAGACATTGATTTTTTCCATTAAATTTTGTTTTAGCGGTCAAAAACATGATATTTCAGGGAAAAAACACATTTCAGGAAGCAAAATCTGCATAGAAAATTGGCATAACAGCTAAAAAATGTCCCTGCAGACATAACAGAGCTGGAGGCGAATTTAGGCAATATCGTTCCACCAGTAGTGAGGGTAACTTTGCCCACCCCTAGCCTTGACTAGGGGACTGGAAATGAATCTACAGGGACTGGCCACAAAGTCCAGATGAGGGTGTATTAAGAGCTATGCTTTTTCCTTTCTTATTGGTGCTTTTGTTTTCACACCTTAACCTACCTTTCTTCAGTGCAGTGTCTGGGCCCTGTTTTTCACATGTTCTGTTTTTGAGCCCAGTCACAGGCCTCAGAGAAGGCCGGTGCCCTTTGAGGCCTGAATGCTTCCTCCGCCAGTAGCAGGGCCCCAGGGCGTCTGACAGCAGCAGAGGCCCTGTGAGGAGTGGCCTCGAGCGATCGGGTGGGCTCAGCTGAGCCACCTCCACTGGCCTGGGTCCTGTTCCTGGGGCTCCCAGCTCTGTCTGCCTTGACCTCTCCATGCCCCCTGCTCCAGGGCTCACCTGCTGCCGTCGCCGTGCCAACGGAACCCTCAGGCTGGGCAGAGCATTGTGAAATGACAGCCTCCCCTCCCCCGCCGGGGCCTGGGCCCAGGGCTGGGAGCTTGCAAGGCAAAGACACACCTCAGCTCAGCTTCTCCTGAGCTGCTCCAGAGCTCGACCCCCCCGGGGCCCCGGGGCCCCAGGGCTGGGGCTCAGAGCAGGAAAGGGCGTTTTATTGGAATGTCCTTTCCTTCTTGATGATTCCTACAAACCGTTTTAAGCTCTGTACATATAGAAAAGCAACATGTGTCATGCCATTTGGGACATGCTGTTCACATGTCTAGCTCCACTAAAACCCTCCTCAGCATATTTCCGAGGCATCAAGGATGAACCAGGAACAGTGCACGGCCCTGACAAATCTGCTTCACTGTCCCAGCTTTAACAGACATCTGAGTGTCACACTACATGGCAGGTCCTGCCAGGGCAACAGCAGGGGAAGCTTCACTCACACAGTGCTACAGCATGGGCTTCCCTCCTAGTGAACGGGTGCAGCAGGGCAAACTCCTGTCACAGAGAATGGGCACAACCACACTGCAAGCTTCATTCACACATGGTCTGGCTTCCGACAGCAAAGCAAGCCTCCTACATTGCACATACTGCACTGTAAAGCGTTAGTCTTTGGACAGCATAGCTATCCCTCTGCATCACACATACTGGACACCCTGAAGGGCCTCCTCCAGATTGAATTGTTACTGGATCGCCGTCCTATCCCCCTGCCCCAAACCTCTCCCAATGACTGTCAGCATGCTTCTGCTTACCTTCCTGCAGATACAGCACCCCTCTAGGCCTAACGGATGGCACACCAAGCTTCACGGGGCACTTTAAGGTATTCAGTCTCCACCTTTTATCTGTCCTGCTCCTCATTTCACCACGAAGAACCACTGGCAGTATTTCAACATCATTTTGAAACTGAAGTTATGGAACAGCTACAAAACCAGGGGAATGGCGCGGCAGGGGATTTCATTCCATTTCATTCTGTCCTTTGGCTGTGTGCGCAGTGTCAGAAGAGTTTGAGGACTGCAGAAGACACTGGAATAGATTTCTGGGCGAAAGCGCCAGAGATTCTGGCCCCTGCCCCGATCGCCTTACGAACGCCTTACAAACGCCTGGCGGGCTTTGCCCTGGCGGGCAAATGTCTTGAGTTGGACACTCAGCGCAGTACCTGAGGAAATTAGAGTGAGGTTTCACTCAGGGACAAGCCTGCCAACCTATGTACTATGGCAGCTGAATGGGGGCATGGGGTCCTCATGTCTCAGGGATCTGCTTCTCTTATCCAAAACATCTTGCCTCCCATCAGCCTTAGCCCCTAGCATATGGTAATGAGTGGAGTCTCTACACTTCCCCCGTTGCACATTTGTCAATTCCCAGAGCTCTGTGGCAGACAGGGTAAATGTATCTATGTGTGAGAGAGAGAGGGAGCCAGATAGAGAGAGAGAAAGAGAGAGAGAGGGGGGGGGCAGGCTCTGACAGTCACAATGAGAGAAAAGTGAAGTTGCATCCCCTCAAGCACTCCCCTGCACCCATCAGCACAACAGCAAAGTTAGCTTGCATGTTCCCTGTTCTCCCCACTAACCTCACCCAACCCACCCTCCTCTCTTTCAGGACTTGCAGAGTGCCTAGAGACCCTGGAAATGATGGCAGCGGAGCATGGTACAAACACAAATATCAAAATAGAACTATTCCCCTACTGTCTACAAAACCAAGGAACTACTTCACCTTTGTTTTTTTCCACTTCACATTACAAGAGAAAGACGTCCTTCGTTGGCCCTTTTTACGCACTACCATTCGGTTTACACATTTCATCATGTTGAGTCTCCCAGTCGGCAAGAGCTATATATTTGGGTGGGTGATCCCAATGAAGTCAATGGAAATAGAGAAGGTGTTAGAACGGTGATGATTGTGTGCTGCAAGTGTCTTTCCCTTGAAGTCCATAGATATCATGGCCTTGACTAGGGGGTGGTCGAAGTGGCCGATAATTTGCTCAGCAGAAAAAATGCAGAATTTTGGGCAAATTCTGCCACTTCGCCTGCTCTTCCCACAGAGAGAAATTGCCAATTTCAGGCTTTTTCTCCCTGAAATTCGGTTTTTTATGGGAAATGTTTTTTGGTGGCCACAAGAAGTTTCAGACTGAAAACAGATAGTTTGTGAAAAAAACACCATTTCAGATGGTTTGCCAGAAGACATTGATTTTTTCCATTAAATTTTGTTTTAGCGGTCAAAAACATGATATTTCAGGGAAAAAACACATTTCAGGAAGCAAAATCTGCATAGAAAATTGGCATAACAGCTAAAAAATGTCCCTGCAGACAGAACAGAGCTGGAGGCGAATTTAGGCAATATCGTTCCACCAGTAGTGAGGGTAACTTTGCCCACCCCTAGCCTTGACTAGGGGACTGGAAATGAATCTACAGGGACTGGCCACAAAGTCCAGATGAGGGTGTATTAAGAGCTATGCTTTTTCCTTTCTTATTGGTGCTTTTGTTTTCACACCTGAACCTACCTTTCTTCAGTGCAGTGTCTGGGCCCTGTTTTTCACATGTTCTGTTTTTGAGCCCAGTCACAGGCCTCAGAGAAGGCCGGTGCCCTTTGAGGCCTGAAGGCTTCCTCCGCCAGTAGCAGGGCCCCAGGGCTTCTGACAGCAGCAGAGGCCCTGTGAGGAGTGGCCTCGAGCGATCAGGTGGGCTCAGCTGAGCCACCTCCACTGGCCTGGGTCCTGTTCCTGGGGCTCCCAGCTCTGTCTGCCTTGACCTCTCCATGCCCCCTGCTCCAGGGCTCACCTGCTGCCGTCGCCGTGCCAACGGAACCCTCAGGCTGGGCAGAGCATTGTGAAATGACAGCCTCCCCTCCCCCGCCGCTGGGGCCTGGGCCCAGGGCTGGGAGCTTGCAAGGCAAAGGCACACCTCAGCTCAGCTTCTCCTGAGCTGCTCCAGAGCTCGACCCCCCCGGGGCCCCGGGGCCCCAGGGCTGGGGCTCAGAGCAGGAAAGGGCGTTTTATTGGAATGTCCTTTCCTTCTTGATGATTCCTACAAACCGTTTTAAGCTCTGTACATATAGAAAAGCAACATGTGTCATGCCATTTGGGACATGCTGTTCTCATGTCTAGCTCCACTAAAACCCTCCTCAGCATATTTCCGAGGCATCAAGGATGAACCAGGAACAGTGCACGGCCCTGACAAATCTGCTTCACTGTCCCAGCTTTAACAGACATCTGAGTGTCACACTACATGGCAGGTCCTGCCAGGGCAACAGCAGGGGAAGCTTCACTCACACAGTGCTACAGCATGGGCTTCCCTCCTAGTGAACGGGTGCAGCAGGGCAAACTCCTGTCACAGAGAATGGGCACAACCACACTGCAAGCTTCATTCACACATGGTCTGGCTTCCGACAGCAAAGCAAGCCTCCTACATTGCACATACTGCACTGTAAAGCGTTAGTCTTTGGACAGCAGAGCTATCCCTCTGCATCACACATACTGGACACCCTGAAGGGCCTCCTCCAGATTGAATTGTTACTGGATCGCCGTCCTATCCCCCTGCCCCAAACCTCTCCCATTGACTGTCAGCATGCTTCTCCTTACCTTCCTGCAGATACAGCACCCCTCTAGGCCTAACGGATGGCACACCAAGCTTCACAGGGCACTTTAAGGTATTCAGTCTCCACCTTTTATCTGTCCTGCTCCTCATTTCACCACGAAGAACCACTGGCAGTATTTCAACATCATTTTGAAACTGAAGTTATGGAACAGCTACAAAACCAGGGGAATGGCGCGGCAGGGGATTTCATTCCATTTCATTCTGTCCTTTGGCTGTGTGCGCAGTGTCAGAAGAGTTTGAGGACTGCAGAAGACACTGGAATAGATTTCTGGGCGAAAGCGCCAGAGATTCTGGCCCCTGCCCCGATCGCCTTACGAACGCCTTACAAACGCCTGGCGGGCTATGACCTGGCGGGCAAATGTCTTGAGTTGGACACTCAGCGCAGTACCTGAGGAAATTAGAGTGAGGTTTCACTCAGGGACAAGCCTGCCAACCTATGTACTATGGCAGCTGAATGGGGGCATGGGGTCCTCATGTCTCAGGGATCTGCTTCTCTTATCCAAAACATCTTGCCTCCCATCAGCCTTAGCCCCTAGCATATGGTAATGAGTGGAGTCTCTACACTTCCCCCGTTGCACATTTGTCAATTCCCAGAGCTCTGTGGCAGACAGGGTAAATGTATCTATGTGTGAGAGAGAGAGGGAGCCAGATAGAGAGAGAGAAAGAGAGAGAGAGGGGGGGGGGGCAGGCTCTGACAGTCACAATGAGAGAAAAGTGAAGTTGCATCCCCTCAAGCACTCCCCTGCACCCATCAGCACAACAGCAAAGTTAGCTTGCATGTTCCCCGTTCTCCCCACTAACCTCACCCAACCCACCCTCCTCTCTTTCAGGACTTGCAGAGTGCCTAGAGACCCTGGAAATGATGGCAGCGGAGCATGGTACAAACACAAATATCAAAATAGAACTATTCCCCTACTGTCTACAAAACCAAGGAACTACTTCACCTTTGTTTTTTTCCACTTCACATTACAAGAGAAAGATGTCCTTCGTTGGCCCTTTTTACGCACTACCATTCGGTTTACACATTTCATCATGTTGAGTCTCCCAGTCGGCAAGAGCTATATATTTGGGTGGGTGATCCCAATGAAGTCAATGGAAATAGAGAAGGTGTTAGAACGGTGATGATTGTGTGCTGCAAGTGTCTTTCCCTTGAAGTCCATAGATATCATGGCCTTGACTAGGGGGTGGTCGAAGTGGCCGATAATTTGCTCAGCAGAAAAAATGCAGAATTTTGGGCAAATTCTGCCACTTCGCCTGCTCTTCCCACAGAGAGAAATTGCCAATTTCAGGCTTTTTCTCCCTGAAATTCGGTTTTTTATGGGAAATGTTTTTTGGTGGCCACAAGAAGTTTCAGACTGAAAACAGATAGTTTGTGAAAAAAACACCATTTCAGATGGTTTGCCAGAAGACATTGATTTTTTCCATTAAATTTTGTTTTAGCGGTCAAAAACATGATATTTCAGGGAAAAAACACATTTCAGGAAGCAAAATCTGCATAGAAAATTGGCATAACAGCTAAAAAATGTCCCTGCAGACAGAACAGAGCTGGAGGCGAATTTAGGCAATATCGTTCCACCAGTAGTGAGGGTAACTTTGCCCACCCCTAGCCTTGACTAGGGGACTGGAAATGAATCTACAGGGACTGGCCACAAAGTCCAGATGAGGGTGTATTAAGAGCTATGCTTTTTCCTTTCTTATTGGTGCTTTTGTTTTCACACCTTAACCTACCTTTCTTCAGTGCAGTGTCTGGGCCCTGTTTTTCACATGTTCTGTTTTTGAGCCCAGTCACAGGCCTCAGAGAAGGCCGGTGCCCTTTGAGGCCTGAATGCTTCCTCCGCCAGTAGCAGGGCCCCAGGGCTTCTGATAGCAGCAGAGGCCCTGTGAGGAGTGGCCTCGAGCGATCAGGTGGGCTCAGCTGAGCCACCTCCACTGGCCTGGGTCCTGTTCCTGGGGCTCCCAGCTCTGTCTGCCTGGACCTCTCCATGCCCCCTGCTCCAGGGCTCACCTGCTGCCGTCGCCGTGCCAACGGAACCCTCAGGCTGGGCAGAGCATTGTGAAATGACAGCCTCCCCTCCCCCGCCGCTGGGGCCTGGGCCCAGGGCTGGGAGCTTGCAAGGCAAAGGCACACCTCAGCTCAGCTTCTCCTGAGCTGCTCCAGAGCTCGACCCCCCCGGGGCCCCGGGGCCCCAGGGCTGGGGCTCAGAGCAGGAAAGGGCGTTTTATTGGAATGTCCTTTCCTTCTTGATGATTCCTACAAACCGTTTTAAGCTCTGTACATATAGAAAAGCAACATGTGTCATGCCATTTGGGACATGCTGTTCTCATGTCTAGCTCCACTAAAACCCTCCTCAGCATATTTCCGAGGCATCAAGGATGAACCAGGAACAGTGCACGGCCCTGACAAATCTGCTTCACTGTCCCAGCTTTAACAGACATCTGAGTGTCACACTACATGGCAGGTCCTGCCAGGGCAACAGCAGGGGAAGCTTCACTCACACAGTGCTACAGCATGGGCTTCCCTCCTAGTGAACGGGTGCAGCAGGGCAAACTCCTGTCACAGAGAATGGGCACAACCACACTGCAAGCTTCATTCACACATGGTCTGGCTTCCGACAGCAAAGCAAGCCTCCTACATTGCACATACTGCACTGTAAAGCGTTAGTCTTTGGACAGCAGAGCTATCCCTCTGCATCACACATACTGGACACCCTGAAGGGCCTCCTCCAGATTGAATTGTTACTGGATCGCCGTCCTATCCCCCTGCCCCAAACCTCTCCCATTGACTGTCAGCATGCTTCTCCTTACCTTCCTGCAGATACAGCACCCCTCTAGGCCTAACGGATGGCACACCAAGCTTCACAGGGCACTTTAAGGTATTCAGTCTCCACCTTTTATCTGTCCTGCTCCTCATTTCACCACGAAGAACCACTGGCAGTATTTCAACATCATTTTGAAACTGAAGTTATGGAACAGCTACAAAACCAGGGGAATGGCGCGGCAGGGGATTTCATTCCATTTCATTCTGTCCTTTGGCTGTGTGCGCAGTGTCAGAAGAGTTTGAGGACTGCAGAAGACACTGGAATAGATTTCTGGGCGAAAGCGCCAGAGATTCTGGCCCCTGCCCCGATCGCCTTACGAACGCCTTACAAACGCCTGGCGGGCTATGCCCTGGCGGGCAAATGTCTTGAGTTGGACACTCAGCGCAGTACCTGAGGAAATTAGAGTGAGGTTTCACTCAGGGACAAGCCTGCCAACCTATGTACTATGGCAGCTGAATGGGGGCATGGGGTCCTCATGTCTCAGGGATCTGCTTCTCTTATCCAAAACATCTTGCCTCCCATCAGCCTTAGCCCCTAGCATATGGTAATGAGTGGAGTCTCTACACTTCCCCCGTTGCACATTTGTCAATTCCCAGAGCTCTGTGGCAGACAGGGTAAATGTATCTATGTGTGAGAGAGAGAGGGAGCCAGATAGAGAGAGAGAAAGAGAGAGAGAGGGGGGGGGCAGGCTCTGACAGTCACAATGAGAGAAAAGTGAAGTTGCATCCCCTCAAGCACTCCCCTGCACCCATCAGCACAACAGCAAAGTTAGCTTGCATGTTCCCCGTTCTCCCCACTAACCTCACCCAACCCACCCTCCTCTCTTTCAGGACTTGCAGAGTGCCTAGAGACCCTGGAAATGATGGCAGCGGAGCATGGTACAAACACAAATATCAAAATAGAACTATTCCCCTACTGTCTACAAAACCAAGGAACTACTTCACCTTTGTTTTTTTCCACTTCACATTACAAGAGAAAGACGTCCTTCGTTGGCCCTTTTTACGCACTACCATTCGGTTTACACATTTCATCATGTTGAGTCTCCCAGTCGGCAAGAGCTATATATTTGGGTGGGTGATCCCAATGAAGTCAATGGAAATAGAGAAGGTGTTAGAACGGTGATGATTGTGTGCTGCAAGTGTCTTTCCCTTGAAGTCCATAGATATCATGGCCTTGACTAGGGGGTGGTCGAAGTGGCCGATAATTTGCTCAGCAGAAAAAATGCAGAATTTTGGGCAAATTCTGCCACTCCGCCTGCTCTTCCCACAGAGAGAAATTGCCAATTTCAGGCTTTTTCTCCCTGAAATTCGGTTTTTTATGGGAAATGTTTTTTGGTGGCCACAAGAAGTTTCAGACTGAAAACAGATAGTTTGTGAAAAAAACACCATTTCAGATGGTTTGCCAGAAGACATTGATTTTTTCCATTAAATTTTGTTTTAGCGGTCAAAAACATGATATTTCAGGGAAAAAAGACATTTCAGGAAGCAAAATCTGCATAGAAAATTGGCATAACAGCTAAAAAATGTCCCTGCAGACAGAACAGAGCTGGAGGCGAATTTAGGCAATATCGTTCCACCAGTAGTGAGGGTAACTTTGCCCACCCCTAGCCTTGACTAGGGGACTGGAAATGAATCTACAGGGACTGGCCACAAAGTCCAGATGAGGGTGTATTAAGAGCTATGCTTTTTCCTTTCTTATTGGTGCTTTTGTTTTCACACCTTAACCTACCTTTCTTCAGTGCAGTGTCTGGGCCCTGTTTTTCACATGTTCTGTTTTTGAGCCCAGTCACAGGCCTCAGAGAAGGCCGGTGCCCTTTGAGGCCTGAATGCTTCCTCCGCCAGTAGCAGGGCCCCAGGGCGTCTGACAGCAGCAGAGGCCCTGTGAGGAGTGGCCTCGAGCGATCGGGTGGGCTCAGCTGAGCCACCTCCACTGGCCTGGGTCCTGTTCCTGGGGCTCCCAGCTCTGTCTGCCTTGACCTCTCCATGCCCCCTGCTCCAGGGCTCACCTGCTGCCGTCACCGTGCCAACGGAACCCTCAGGCTGGGCAGAGCATTGTGAAATGACAGCCTCCCCTCCCCCGCCGCTGGGGCCTGGGCCCAGGGCTGGGAGCTTGCAAGGCAAAGACACACCTCAGCTCAGCTTCTCCTGAGCTGCTCCAGAGCTCGACCCCCCGGGGCCCCGGGGCCCCAGGGCTGGGGCTCAGAGCAGGGAAGGGCGTTTTATTGGAATGTCCTTTCCTTCTTGATGATTCCTACAAACCGTTTTAAGCTCTGTACATATAGAAAAGCAACATGTGTCATGCCATTTGGGACATGCTGTTCACATGTCTAGCTCCACTAAAACCCTCCTCAGCATATTTCCGAGGCATCAAGGATGAACCAGGAACAGTGCACGGCCCTGACAAATCTGCTTCACTGTCCCAGCTTTAACAGACATCTGAGTGTCACACTACATGGCAGGTCCTGCCAGGGCAACAGCAGGGGAAGCTTCACTCACACAGTGTTACAGCATGGGCTTCCCTCCTAGTGAACGGGTGCAGCAGGGCAAACTCCTGTCACAGAGAATGGGCACAACCACACTGCAAGCTTCATTCACACATGGTCTGGCTTCCGACAGCAAAGCAAGCCTCCTACATTGCACATACTGCACTGTAAAGCGTTAGTCTTTGGACAGCAGAGCTATCCCTCTGCATCACACATACTGGACACCCTGAAGGGCCTCCTCCAGATTGAATTGTTACTGGATCGCCGTCCTATCCCCCTGCCCCAAACCTCTCCCATTGACTGTCAGCATGCTTCTCCTTACCTTCCTGTAGATACAGCACCCCTCTAGGCCTAACGGATGGCACACCAAGCTTCACAGGGCACTTTAAGGTATTCAGTCTCCACCTTTTATCTGTCCTGCTCCTCATTTCACCACGAAGAACCACTGGCAGTATTTCAACATCATTTTGAAACTGAAGTTATGGAACAGCTACAAAACCAGGGGAATGGCGCGGCAGGGGATTTCATTCCATTTCATTCTGTCCTTTGGCTGTGTGCGCAGTGTCAGAAGAGTTTGAGGACTGCAGAAGACACTGGAATAGATTTCTGGGCGAAAGCGCCAGAGATTCTGGCCCCTGCCCCGATCGCCTTACGAACGCCTTACAAACGCCTGGCGGGCTATGCCCTGGCGGGCAAATGTCTTGAGTTGGACACTCAGCGCAGTACCTGAGGAAATTAGAGTGAGGTTTCACTCAGGGACAAGCCTGCCAACCTATGTACTATGGCAGCTGAATGGGGGCATGGGGTCCTCATGTCTCAGGGATCTGCTTCTCTTATCCAAAACATCTTGCCTCCCATCAGCCTTAGCCCCTAGCATATGGTAATGAGTGGAGTCTCTACACTTCCCCCGTTGCACATTTGTCAATTCCCAGAGCTCTGTGGCAGACAGGGTAAATGTATCTATGTGTGAGAGAGAGAGGGAGCCAGATAGAGAGAGAGAAAGAGAGAGAGGGGGGGGGGGGCAGGCTCTGACAGTCACAATGAGAGAAAAGTGAAGTTGCATCCCCTCAAGCACTCCCCTGCACCCATCAGCACAACAGCAAAGTTAGCTTGCATGTTCCCCGTTCTCCCCACTAACCTCACCCAACCCACCCTCCTCTCTTTCAGGACTTGCAGAGTGCCTAGAGACCCTGGAAATGATGGCAGCGGAGCATGGTACAAACACAAATATCAAAATAGAACTATTCCCCTACTGTCTACAAAACCAAGGAACTACTTCACCTTTGTTTTTTTCCACTTCACATTACAAGAGAAAGATGTCCTTCGTTGGCCCTTTTTACGCACTACCATTCGGTTTACACATTTCATCATGTTGAGTCTCCCAGTCGGCAAGAGCTATATATTTGGGTGGGTGATCCCAATGAAGTCAATGGAAATAGAGAAGGTGTTAGAACGGTGATGATTGTGTGCTGCAAGTGTCTTTCCCTTGAAGTCCATAGATATCATGGCCTTGACTAGGGGGTGGTCGAAGTGGCCGATAATTTGCTCAGCAGAAAAAATGCAGAATTTTGGGCAAATTCTGCCACTTCGCCTGCTCTTCCCACAGAGAGAAATTGCCAATTTCAGGCTTTTTCTCCCTGAAATTCGGTTTTTTATGGGAAATGTTTTTTGGTGGCCACAAGAAGTTTCAGACTGAAAACAGATAGTTTGTGAAAAAAACACCATTTCAGATGGTTTGCCAGAAGACATTGATTTTTTCCATTAAATTTTGTTTTAGCGGTCAAAAACATGATATTTCAGGGAAAAAACACATTTCAGGAAGCAAAATCTGCATAGAAAATTGGCATAACAGCTAAAAAATGTCCCTGCAGACAGAACAGAGCTGGAGGCGAATTTAGGCAATATCGTTCCACCAGTAGTGAGGGTAACTTTGCCCACCCCTAGCCTTGACTAGGGGACTGGAAATGAATCTACAGGGACTGGCCACAAAGTCCAGATGAGGGTGTATTAAGAGCTATGCTTTTTCCTTTCTTATTGGTGCTTTTGTTTTCACACCTTAACCTACCTTTCTTCAGTGCAGTGTCTGGGCCCTGTTTTTCACATGTTCTGTTTTTGAGCCCAGTCACAGGCCTCAGAGAAGGCCGGTGCCCTTTGAGGCCTGAATGCTTCCTCCGCCAGTAGCAGGGCCCCAGGGCTTCTGATAGCAGCAGAGGCCCTGTGAGGAGTGGCCTCGAGCGATCAGGTGGGCTCAGCTGAGCCACCTCCACTGGCCTGGGTCCTGTTCCTGGGGCTCCCAGCTCTGTCTGCCTGGACCTCTCCATGCCCCCTGCTCCAGGGCTCACCTGCTGCCGTCGCCGTGCCAACGGAACCCTCAGGCTGGGCAGAGCATTGTGAAATGACAGCCTCCCCTCCCCCGCCGCTGGGGCCTGGGCCCAGGGCTGGGAGCTTGCAAGGCAAAGACACACCTCAGCTCAGCTTCTCCTGAGCTGCTCCAGAGCTCGACCCCCCGGGGCCCCGGGGCCCCAGGGCTGGGGCTCAGAGCAGGGAAGGGCGTTTTATTGGAATGTCCTTTCCTTCTTGATGATTCCTACAAACCGTTTTAAGCTCTGTACATATAGAAAAGCAACATGTGTCATGCCATTTGGGACATGCTGTTCACATGTCTAGCTCCACTAAAACCCTCCTCAGCATATTTCCGAGGCATCAAGGATGAACCAGGAACAGTGCCCGGCCCTGACAAATCTGCTTCACTGTCCCAGCTTTAACAGACATCTGAGTGTCACACTACATGGCAGGTCCTGCCAGGGCAACAGCAGGGGAAGCTTCACTCACACAGTGCTACAGCATGGGCTTCCCTCCTAGTGAACGGGTGCAGCAGGGCAAACTCCTGTCACAGAGAATGGGCACAACCACACTGCAAGCTTCATTCACACATGGTCTGGCTTCCGACAGCAAAGCAAGCCTCCTACATTGCACATACTGCACTGTAAAGCGTTAGTCTTTGGACAGCAGAGCTATCCCTCTGCATCACACATACTGGACACCCTGAAGGGCCTCCTCCAGATTGAATTGTTACTGGATCGCCGTCCTATCCCCCTGCCCCAAACCTCTCCCATTGACTGTCAGCATGCTTCTCCTTACCTTCCTGCAGATACAGCACCCCTCTAGGCCTAACGGATGGCACACCAAGCTTCACAGGGCACTTTAAGGTATTCAGTCTCCACCTTTTATCTGTCCTGCTCCTCATTTCACCACGAAGAACCACTGGCAGTATTTCAACATCATTTTGAAACTGAAGTTATGGAACAGCTACAAAACCAGGGGAATGGCGCGGCAGGGGATTTCATTCCATTTCATTCTGTCCTTTGGCTGTGTGCGCAGTGTCAGAAGAGTTTGAGGACTGCAGAAGACACTGGAATAGATTTCTGGGCGAAAGCGCCAGAGATTCTGGCCCCTGCCCCGATCGCCTTACGAACGCCTTACAAACGCCTGGCGGGCAAATGTCTTGAGTTGGACACTCAGCGCAGTACCTGAGGAAATTAGAGTGAGGTTTCACTCAGGGACAAGCCTGCCAACCTATGTACTATGGCAGCTGAATGGGGGCATGGGGTCCTCATGTCTCAGGGATCTGCTTCTCTTATCCAAAACATCTTGCCTCCCATCAGCCTTAGCCCCTAGCATATGGTAATGAGTGGAGTCTCTACACTTCCCCCGTTGCACATTTGTCAATTCCCAGAGCTCTGTGGCAGACAGGGTAAATGTATCTATGTGTGAGAGAGAGAGGGAGCCAGATAGAGAGAGAGAAAGAGAGAGAGAGGGGGGGGGCAGGCTCTGACAGTCACAATGAGAGAAAAGTGAAGTTGCATCCCCTCAAGCACTCCCCTGCACCCATCAGCACAACAGCAAAGTTAGCTTGCATGTTCCCCGTTCTCCCCACTAACCTCACCCAACCCACCCTCCTCTCTTTCAGGACTTGCAGAGTGCCTAGAGACCCTGGAAATGATGGCAGCGGAGCATGGTACAAACACAAATATCAAAATAGAACTATTCCCCTACTGTCTACAAAACCAAGGAACTACTTCACCTTTGTTTTTTTCCACTTCACATTACAAGAGAAAGACGTCCTTCGTTGGCCCTTTTTACGCACTACCATTCGGTTTACACATTTCATCATGCTGAGTCTCCCAGTCGGCAAGAGCTATATATTTGGGTGGGTGATCCCAATGAAGTCAATGGAAATAGAGAAGGTGTTAGAACGGTGATGATTGTGTGCTGCAAGTGTCTTTCCCTTGAAGTCCATAGATATCATGGCCTTGACTAGGGGGTGGTCGAAGTGGCCGATAATTTGCTCAGCAGAAAAAATGCAGAATTTTGGGCAAATTCTGCCACTTCGCCTGCTCTTCCCACAGAGAGAAATTGCCAATTTCAGGCTTTTTCTCCCTGAAATTCGGTTTTTTATGGGAAATGTTTTTTGGTGACCACAAGAAGTTTCAGACTGAAAACAGATAGTTTGTGAAAAAAACACCATTTCAGATGGTTTGCCAGAAGACATTGATTTTTTCCATTAAATTTTGTTTTAGCGGTCAAAAACATGATATTTCAGGGAAAAAACACATTTCAGGAAGCAAAATCTGCATAGAAAATTGGCATAACAGCAAAAAAATGTCCCTGCAGACAGAACAGAGCTGGAGGCGAATTTAGGCAATATCGTTCCACCAGTAGTGAGGGTAACTTTGCCCACCCCTAGCCTTGACTAGGGGACTGGAAATGAATCTACAGGGACTGGCCACAAAGTCCAGATGAGGGTGTATTAAGAGCTATGCTTTTTCCTTTCTTATTGGTGCTTTTGTTTTCACACCTTAACCTACCTTTCTTCAGTGCAGTGTCTGGGCCCTGTTTTTCACATGTTCTGTTTTTGAGCCCAGTCACAGGCCTCAGAGAAGGCCGGTGCCCTTTGAGGCCTGAAGGCTTCCTCCGCCAGTAGCAGGGCCCCAGGGCTTCTGACAGCAGCAGAGGCCCTGTAAGGAGTGGCCTCGAGCGATCAGGTGGGCACAGCTGAGCCACCTCCACTGGCCTGGGTCCTGTTCCTGGGGCTCCCAGCTCTGTCTGCCTTGACCTCTCCATGCCCCCTGCTCCAGGGCTCACCTGCTGCCGTCGCCGTGCCAACGGAACCCTCAGGCTGGGCAGAGCATTGTGAAATGACAGCCTCCCCTCCCCCGCCGCTGGGGCCTGGGCCCAGGGCTGGGAGCTTGCAAGGCAAAGGCACACCTCAGCTCAGCTTCTCCTGAGCTGCTCCAGAGCTCGACCCCCCCGGGGGCCCGGGGCCCCAGGGCTGGGGCTCAGAGCAGGAAAGGGCGTTTTATTGGAATGTCCTTTCCTTCTTGATGATTCCTACAAACCGTTTTAAGCTCTGTACATATAGAAAAGCAACATGTGTCATGCCATTTGGGACATGCTGTTCACATGTCTAGCTCCACTAAAACCCTCCTCAGCATATTTCCGAGGCATCAAGGATGAACCAGGAACAGTGCACGGCCCTGACAAATCTGCTTCACTGTCCCAGCTTTAACAGACATCTGAGTGTCACACTACATGGCAGGTCCTGCCAGGGCAACAGCAGGGGAAGCTTCACTCACACAGTGCTACAGCATGGGCTTCCCTCCTAGTGAACGGGTGCAGCAGGGCAAACTCCTGTCACAGAGAATGGGCACAACCACACTGCAAGCTTCATTCACACATGGTCTGGCTTCCGACAGCAAAGCAAGCCTCCTACATTGCACATACTGCACTGTAAAGCGTTAGTCTTTGGACAGCAGAGCTATCCCTCTGCATCACACATACTGGACACCCTGAAGGGCCTCCTCCAGATTGAATTGTTACTGGATCGCCGTCCTATCCCCCTGCCCCAAACCTCTCCCATTGACTGTCAGCATGCTTCTCCTTACCTTCCTGCAGATACAGCACCCCTCTAGGCCTAACGGATGGCACACCAAGCTTCACAGGGCACTTTAAGGTATTCAGTCTCCACCTTTTATCTGTCCTGCTCCTCATTTCACCACGAAGAACCACTGGCAGTATTTCAACATCATTTTGAAACTGAAGTTATGGAACAGCTACAAAACCAGGGGAATGGCGCAGCAGGGGATTTCATTCCATTTCATTCTGTCCTTTGGCTGTGTGCGCAGTGTCAGAAGAGTTTGAGGACTGCAGAAGACACTGGAATAGATTTCTGGGCGAAAGCGCCAGAGATTCTGGCCCCTGCCCCGATCGCCTTACGAACGCCTTACAAACGCCTGGCGGGCAAATGTCTTGAGTTGGACACTCAGCGCAGTACCTGAGGAAATTAGAGTGAGGTTTCACTCAGGGACAAGCCTGCCAACCTATGTACTATGGCAGCTGAATGGGGGCATGGGGTCCTCATGTCTCAGGGATCTGCTTCTCTTATCCAAAACATCTTGCCTCCCATCAGCCTTAGCCCCTAGCATATGGTAATGAGTGGAGTCTCTACACTTCCCCCGTTGCACATTTGTCAATTCCCAGAGCTCTGTGGCAGACAGGGTAAATGTATCTATGTGTGAGAGAGAGAGGGAGCCAGATAGAGAGAGAGAAAGAGAGAGAGAGGGGGGGCAGGCTCTGACAGTCACAATGAGAGAAAAGTGAAGTTGCATCCCCTCAAGCACTCCCCTGCACCCATCAGCACAACAGCAAAGTTAGCTTGCATGTTCCCCGTTCTCCCCACTAACCTCACCCAACCCACCCTCCTCTCTTTCAGGACTTGCAGAGTGCCTAGTGACCCTGGAAATGATGGCAGCGGAGCATGGTACAAACACAAATATCAAAATAGAACTATTCCCCTACTGTCTACAAAACCAAGGAACTACTTCACCTTTGTTTTTTTCCACTTCACATTACAAGAGAAAGAAGTCCTTCGTTGGCCCTTTTTACGCACTACCATTCGGTTTACACATTTCATCATGTTGAGTCTCCCAGTCGGCAAGAGCTATATATTTGGGTGGGTGATCCCAATGAAGTCAATGGAAATAGAGAAGGTGTTAGAACGGTGATGATTGTGTGCTGCAAGTGTCTTTCCCTTGAAGTCCATAGATATCATGGCCTTGACTAGGGGGTGGTCGAAGTGGCCGATAATTTGCTCAGCAGAAAAAATGCAGAATTTTGGGCAAATTCTGCCACTTCGCCTGCTCTTCCCACAGAGAGAAATTGCCAATTTCAGGCTTTTTCTCCCTGAAATTCGGTTTTTTATGGGAAATGTTTTTTGGTGGCCACAAGAAGTTTCAGACTGAAAACAGATAGTTTGTGAAAAAAACACCATTTCAGATGGTTTGCCAGAAGACATTGATTTTTTCCATTAAATTTTGTTTTAGCGGTCAAAAACATGATATTTCAGGGAAAAAACACATTTCAGGAAGCAAAATCTGCATAGAAAATTGGCACAACAGCTAAAAAATGTCCCTGCAGACAGAACAGAGCTGGAGGCGAATTTAGGCAATATCGTTCCACCAGTAGTGAGGGTAACTTTGCCCACCCCTAGCCTTGACTAGGGGACTGGAAATGAATCTACAGGGACTGGCCACAAAGTCCAGATGAGGGTGTATTAAGAGCTATGCTTTTTCCTTTCTTATTGGTGCTTTTGTTTTCACACCTTAACCTACCTTTCTTCAGTGCAGTGTCTGGGCCCTGTTTTTCACATGTTCTGTTTTTAAGCCCAGTCACAGGCCTCAGAGAAGGCCGGTGCCCTTTGAGGCCTGAATGCTTCCTCCGCCAGTAGCAGGGCCCCAGGGCTTCTGACAGCAGCAGAGGCCCTGTGAGGAGTGGCCTCGAGCGATCAGGTGGGCTCAGCTGAGCCACCTCCACTGGCTGGGTCCTGTTCCTGGGGCTCCCAGCTCTGTCTGCCTGGACCTCTCCATGCCCCCTGCTCCAGGGCTCACCTGCTGCCGTCGCCGTGCCAACGGAACCCTCAGGCTGGGCAGAGCATTGTGAAATGACAGCCTCCCCTCCCCCGCCGCTGGGGCCTGGGCCCAGGGCTGGGAGCTTGCAAGGCAAAGACACACCTCAGCTCAGTTTCTCCTGAGCTGCTCCAGAGCTCGACCCCCCCGGGGCCCCGGGGCCCCGGGGCTGGGGCTCAGAGCAGGAAAGGGCGTTTTATTGGAATGTCCTTTCCTTCTTGATGATTCCTACAAACCGTTTTAAGCTCTGTACATATAGAAAAGCAACATGTGTCATGCCATTTGGGACATGCTGTTCACATGTCTAGCTCCACTAAAACCCTCCTCAGCATATTTCCGAGGCATCAAGGATGAACCAGGAACAGTGCACGGCCCTGACAAATCTGCTTCACTGTCCCAGCTTTAACAGACATCTGAGTGTCACACTACATGGCAGGTCCTGCCAGGGCAACAGCAGGGGAAGCTTCACTCACACAGTGCTACAGCATGGGCTTCCCTCCTAGTGAACGGGTGCAGCAGGGCAAACTCCTGTCACAGAGAATGGGCACAACCACACTGCAAGCTTCATTCACACATGGTCTGGCTTCCGACAGCAAAGCAAGCCTCCTACATTGCACATACTGCACTGTAAAGCGTTAGTCTTTGGACAGCAGAGCTATCCCTCTGCATCACACATACTGGACACCCTGAAGGGCCTCCTCCAGATTGAATTGTTACTGGATCGCCGTCCTATCCCCCTGCCCCAAACCTCTCCCATTGACTGTCAGCATGCTTCTCCTTACCTTCCTGCAGATACAGCACCCCTCTAGGCCTAACGGATGGCACACCAAGCTTCACGGGGCACTTTAAGGTATTCAGTCTCCACCTTTTATCTGTCCTGCTCCTCATTTCACCACGAAGAACCACTGGCAGTATTTCAACATCATTTTGAAACTGAAGTTATGGAACAGCTACAAAACCAGGGGAATGGCGCGGCAGGGGATTTCATTCCATTTCATTCTGTCCTTTGGCTGTGTGCGCAGTGTCAGAAGAGTTTGAGGACTGCAGAAGACACTGGAATAGATTTCTGGGCGAAAGCGCCAGAGATTCTGGCCCCTGCCCCGATCGCCTTACGAACGCCTTACAAACGCCTGGCGGGCTTTGCCCTGGCGGGCAAATGTCTTGGGTTGGACACTCAGCGCAGTACCTGAGGAAATTAGAGTGAGGTTTCACTCAGGGACAAGCCTGCCAACCTATGTACTATGGCAGCTGAATGGGGGCATGGGGTCCTCATGTCTCAGGGATCTGCTTCTCTTATCCAAAACATCTTGCCTCCCATCAGCCTTAGCCCCTAGCATATGGTAATGAGTGGAGTCTCTACACTTCCCCCGTTGCACATTTGTCAATTCCCAGAGCTCTGTGGCAGACAGGGTAAATGTATCTATGTGTGAGAGAGAGAGGGAGCCAGATAGAGAGAGAGAAAGAGAGAGAGAGGGGGGGGGCAGGCTCTGACAGTCACAATGAGAGAAAAGTGAAGTTGCATCCCCTCAAGCACTCCCCTGCACCCATCAGCACAACAGCAAAGTTAGCTTGCATGTTCCCCGTTCTCCCCACTAACCTCACCCAACCCACCCTCCTCTCTTTCAGGACTTGCAGAGTGCCTAGAGACCCTGGAAATGATGGCAGCGGAGCATGGTACAAACACAAATATCAAAATAGAACTATTCCCCTACTGTCTACAAAACCAAGGAACTACTTCACCTTTGTTTTTTTCCACTTCACATTACAAGAGAAAGACGTCCTTCGTTGGCCCTTTTTACGCACTACCATTCGGTTTACACATTTCATCATGTTGAGTCTCCCAGTCGGCAAGAGCTATATATTTGGGTGGGTGATCCCAATGAAGTCAATGGAAATAGAGAAGGTGTTAGAACGGTGATGATTGTGTGCTGCAAGTGTCTTTCCCTTGAAGTCCATAGATATCATGGCCTTGACTAGGGGGTGGTCGAAGTGGCCGATAATTTGCTCAGCAGAAAAAATGCAGAATTTTGGGCAAATTCTGCCACTTCGCCTGCTCTTCCCACAGAGAGAAATTGCCAATTTCAGGCTTTTTCTCCCTGAAATTCGGTTTTTTATGGGAAATGTTTTTTGGTGGCCACAAGAAGTTTCAGACTGAAAACAGATAGTTTGTGAAAAAAACACCATTTCAGATGGTTTGCCAGAAGACATTGATTTTTTCCATTAAATTTTGTTTTAGCGGTCAAAAACATATTTCAGGGAAAAGACACATTTCAGGAAGCAAAATCTGCATAGAAAATTGGCACAACAGCTAAAAAATGTCCCTGCAGACAGAACAGAGCTGGAGGCGAATTTAGGCAATATCGTTCCACCAGTAGTGAGGGTAACTTTGCCCACCCCTAGCCTTGACTAGGGGACTGGAAATGAATCTACAGGGACTGGCCACAAAGTCCAGATGAGGGTGTATTAAGAGCTATGCTTTTTCCTTTCTTATTGGTGCTTTTGTTTTCACACCTTAACCTACCTTTCTTCAGTGCAGTGTCTGGGCCCTGTTTTTCACATGTTCTGTTTTTGAGCCCAGTCACAGGCCTCAGAGAAGGCCGGTGCCCTTTGAGGCCTGAATGCTTCCTCCGCCAGTAGCAGGGCCCCAGGGCTTCTGATAGCAGCAGAGGCCCTGTGAGGAGTGGCCTCGAGCGATCAGGTGGGCTCAGCTGAGCCACCTCCACTGGCCTGGGTCCTGTTCCTGGGGCTCCCAGCTCTGTCTGCCTGGACCTCTCCATGCCCCCTGCTCCAGGGCTCACCTGCTGCCGTCGCCGTGCCAACGGAACCCTCAGGCTGGGCAGAGCATTGTGAAATGACAGCCTCCCCTCCCCCGCCGCTGGGGCCTGGGCCCAGGGCTGGGAGCTTGCAAGGCAAAGGCACACCTCAGCTCAGCTTCTCCTGAGCTGCTCCAGAGCTCGACCCCCCCGGGGCCCCGGGGCCCCAGGGCTGGGGCTCAGAGCAGGAAAGGGCGTTTTATTGGAATGTCCTTTCCTTCTTGATGATTCCTACAAACCGTTTTAAGCTCTGTACATATAGAAAAGCAACATGTGTCATGCCATTTGGGACATGCTGTTCTCATGTCTAGCTCCACTAAAACCCTCCTCAGCATATTTCCGAGGCATCAAGGATGAACCAGGAACAGTGCACGGCCCTGACAAATCTGCTTCACTGTCCCAGCTTTAACAGACATCTGAGTGTCACACTACATGGCAGGTCCTGCCAGGGCAACAGCAGGGGAAGCTTCACTCACACAGTGCTACAGCATGGGCTTCCCTCCTAGTGAACGGGTGCAGCAGGGCAAACTCCTGTCACAGAGAATGGGCACAACCACACTGCAAGCTTCATTCACACATGGTCTGGCTTCCGACAGCAAAGCAAGCCTCCTACATTGCACATACTGCACTGTAAAGCGTTAGTCTTTGGACAGCAGAGCTATCCCTCTGCATCACACATACTGGACACCCTGAAGGGCCTCCTCCAGATTGAATTGTTACTGGATCGCCGTCCTATCCCCCTGCCCCAAACCTCTCCCATTGACTGTCAGCATGCTTCTCCTTACCTTCCTGCAGATACAGCACCCCTCTAGGCCTAACGGATGGCACACCAAGCTTCACAGGGCACTTTAAGGTATTCAGTCTCCACCTTTTATCTGTCCTGCTCCTCATTTCACCACGAAGAACCACTGGCAGTATTTCAACATCATTTTGAAACTGAAGTTATGGAACAGCTACAAAACCAGGGGAATGGCGCGGCAGGGGATTTCATTCCATTTCATTCTGTCCTTTGGCTGTGTGCGCAGTGTCAGAAGAGTTTGAGGACTGCAGAAGACACTGGAATAGATTTCTGGGCGAAAGCGCCAGAGATTCTGGCCCCTGCCCCGATCGCCTTACGAACGCCTTACAAACGCCTGGCGGGCTATGCCCTGGCGGGCAAATGTCTTGAGTTGGACACTCAGCGCAGTACCTGAGGAAATTAGAGTGAGGTTTCACTCAGGGACAAGCCTGCCAACCTATGTACTATGGCAGCTGAATGGGGGCATGGGGTCCTCATGTCTCAGGGATCTGCTTCTCTTATCCAAAACATCTTGCCTCCCATCAGCCTTAGCCCCTAGCATATGGTAATGAGTGGAGTCTCTACACTTCCCCCGTTGCACATTTGTCAATTCCCAGAGCTCTGTGGCAGACAGGGTAAATGTATCTATGTGTGAGAGAGAGAGGGAGCCAGATAGAGAGAGAGAAAGAGAGAGAGAGGGGGGGGGCAGGCTCTGACAGTCACAATGAGAGAAAAGTGAAGTTGCATCCCCTCAAGCACTCCCCTGCACCCATCAGCACAACAGCAAAGTTAGCTTGCATGTTCCCCGTTCTCCCCACTAACCTCACCCAACCCACCCTCCTCTCTTTCAGGACTTGCAGAGTGCCTAGAGACCCTGGAAATGATGGCAGCGGAGCATGGTACAAACACAAATATCAAAATAGAACTATTCCCCTACTGTCTACAAAACCAAGGAACTACTTCACCTTTGTTTTTTTCCACTTCACATTACAAGAGAAAGACGTCCTTCGTTGGCCCTTTTTACGCACTACCATTCGGTTTACACATTTCATCATGTTGAGTCTCCCAGTCGGCAAGAGCTATATATTTGGGTGGGTGATCCCAATGAAGTCAATGGAAATAGAGAAGGTGTTAGAACGGTGATGATTGTGTGCTGCAAGTGTCTTTCCCTTGAAGTCCATAGATATCATGGCCTTGACTAGGGGGTGGTCGAAGTGGCCGATAATTTGCTCAGCAGAAAAAATGCAGAATTTTGGGCAAATTCTGCCACTCCGCCTGCTCTTCCCACAGAGAGAAATTGCCAATTTCAGGCTTTTTCTCCCTGAAATTCGGTTTTTTATGGGAAATGTTTTTTGGTGGCCACAAGAAGTTTCAGACTGAAAACAGATAGTTTGTGAAAAAAACACCATTTCAGATGGTTTGCCAGAAGACATTGATTTTTTCCATTAAATTTTGTTTTAGCGGTCAAAAACATGATATTTCAGGGAAAAAAGACATTTCAGGAAGCAAAATCTGCATAGAAAATTGGCATAACAGCTAAAAAATGTCCCTGCAGACAGAACAGAGCTGGAGGCGAATTTAGGCAATATCGTTCCACCAGTAGTGAGGGTAACTTTGCCCACCCCTAGCCTTGACTAGGGGACTGGAAATGAATCTACAGGGACTGGCCACAAAGTCCAGATGAGGGTGTATTAAGAGCTATGCTTTTTCCTTTCTTATTGGTGCTTTTGTTTTCACACCTTAACCTACCTTTCTTCAGTGCAGTGTCTGGGCCCTGTTTTTCACATGTTCTGTTTTTGAGCCCAGTCACAGGCCTCAGAGAAGGCCGGTGCCCTTTGAGGCCTGAATGCTTCCTCCGCCAGTAGCAGGGCCCCAGGGCGTCTGACAGCAGCAGAGGCCCTGTGAGGAGTGGCCTCGAGCGATCGGGTGGGCTCAGCTGAGCCACCTCCACTGGCCTGGGTCCTGTTCCTGGGGCTCCCAGCTCTGTCTGCCTTGACCTCTCCATGCCCCCTGCTCCAGGGCTCACCTGCTGCCGTCACCGTGCCAACGGAACCCTCAGGCTGGGCAGAGCATTGTGAAATGACAGCCTCCCCTCCCCCGCCGCTGGGGCCTGGGCCCAGGGCTGGGAGCTTGCAAGGCAAAGACACACCTCAGCTCAGCTTCTCCTGAGCTGCTCCAGAGCTCGACCCCCCGGGGCCCCGGGGCCCCAGGGCTGGGGCTCAGAGCAGGGAAGGGCGTTTTATTGGAATGTCCTTTCCTTCTTGATGATTCCTACAAACCGTTTTAAGCTCTGTACATATAGAAAAGCAACATGTGTCATGCCATTTGGGACATGCTGTTCACATGTCTAGCTCCACTAAAACCCTCCTCAGCATATTTCCGAGGCATCAAGGATGAACCAGGAACAGTGCACGGCCCTGACAAATCTGCTTCACTGTCCCAGCTTTAACAGACATCTGAGTGTCACACTACATGGCAGGTCCTGCCAGGGCAACAGCAGGGGAAGCTTCACTCACACAGTGTTACAGCATGGGCTTCCCTCCTAGTGAACGGGTGCAGCAGGGCAAACTCCTGTCACAGAGAATGGGCACAACCACACTGCAAGCTTCATTCACACATGGTCTGGCTTCCGACAGCAAAGCAAGCCTCCTACATTGCACATACTGCACTGTAAAGCGTTAGTCTTTGGACAGCAGAGCTATCCCTCTGCATCACACATACTGGACACCCTGAAGGGCCTCCTCCAGATTGAATTGTTACTGGATCGCCGTCCTATCCCCCTGCCCCAAACCTCTCCCATTGACTGTCAGCATGCTTCTCCTTACCTTCCTGTAGATACAGCACCCCTCTAGGCCTAACGGATGGCACACCAAGCTTCACAGGGCACTTTAAGGTATTCAGTCTCCACCTTTTATCTGTCCTGCTCCTCATTTCACCACGAAGAACCACTGGCAGTATTTCAACATCATTTTGAAACTGAAGTTATGGAACAGCTACAAAACCAGGGGAATGGCGCGGCAGGGGATTTCATTCCATTTCATTCTGTCCTTTGGCTGTGTGCGCAGTGTCAGAAGAGTTTGAGGACTGCAGAAGACACTGGAATAGATTTCTGGGCGAAAGCGCCAGAGATTCTGGCCCCTGCCCCGATCGCCTTACGAACGCCTTACAAACGCCTGGCGGGCTATGCCCTGGCGGGCAAATGTCTTGAGTTGGACACTCAGCGCAGTACCTGAGGAAATTAGAGTGAGGTTTCACTCAGGGACAAGCCTGCCAACCTATGTACTATGGCAGCTGAATGGGGGCATGGGGTCCTCATGTCTCAGGGATCTGCTTCTCTTATCCAAAACATCTTGCCTCCCATCAGCCTTAGCCCCTAGCATATGGTAATGAGTGGAGTCTCTACACTTCCCCCGTTGCACATTTGTCAATTCCCAGAGCTCTGTGGCAGACAGGGTAAATGTATCTATGTGTGAGAGAGAGAGGGAGCCAGATAGAGAGAGAGAAAGAGAGAGAGGGGGGGGGGGGCAGGCTCTGACAGTCACAATGAGAGAAAAGTGAAGTTGCATCCCCTCAAGCACTCCCCTGCACCCATCAGCACAACAGCAAAGTTAGCTTGCATGTTCCCCGTTCTCCCCACTAACCTCACCCAACCCACCCTCCTCTCTTTCAGGACTTGCAGAGTGCCTAGAGACCCTGGAAATGATGGCAGCGGAGCATGGTACAAACACAAATATCAAAATAGAACTATTCCCCTACTGTCTACAAAACCAAGGAACTACTTCACCTTTGTTTTTTTCCACTTCACATTACAAGAGAAAGATGTCCTTCGTTGGCCCTTTTTACGCACTACCATTCGGTTTACACATTTCATCATGTTGAGTCTCCCAGTCGGCAAGAGCTATATATTTGGGTGGGTGATCCCAATGAAGTCAATGGAAATAGAGAAGGTGTTAGAACGGTGATGATTGTGTGCTGCAAGTGTCTTTCCCTTGAAGTCCATAGATATCATGGCCTTGACTAGGGGGTGGTCGAAGTGGCCGATAATTTGCTCAGCAGAAAAAATGCAGAATTTTGGGCAAATTCTGCCACTTCGCCTGCTCTTCCCACAGAGAGAAATTGCCAATTTCAGGCTTTTTCTCCCTGAAATTCGGTTTTTTATGGGAAATGTTTTTTGGTGGCCACAAGAAGTTTCAGACTGAAAACAGATAGTTTGTGAAAAAAACACCATTTCAGATGGTTTGCCAGAAGACATTGATTTTTTCCATTAAATTTTGTTTTAGCGGTCAAAAACATGATATTTCAGGGAAAAAACACATTTCAGGAAGCAAAATCTGCATAGAAAATTGGCATAACAGCTAAAAAATGTCCCTGCAGACAGAACAGAGCTGGAGGCGAATTTAGGCAATATCGTTCCACCAGTAGTGAGGGTAACTTTGCCCACCCCTAGCCTTGACTAGGGGACTGGAAATGAATCTACAGGGACTGGCCACAAAGTCCAGATGAGGGTGTATTAAGAGCTATGCTTTTTCCTTTCTTATTGGTGCTTTTGTTTTCACACCTTAACCTACCTTTCTTCAGTGCAGTGTCTGGGCCCTGTTTTTCACATGTTCTGTTTTTGAGCCCAGTCACAGGCCTCAGAGAAGGCCGGTGCCCTTTGAGGCCTGAATGCTTCCTCCGCCAGTAGCAGGGCCCCAGGGCTTCTGATAGCAGCAGAGGCCCTGTGAGGAGTGGCCTCGAGCGATCAGGTGGGCTCAGCTGAGCCACCTCCACTGGCCTGGGTCCTGTTCCTGGGGCTCCCAGCTCTGTCTGCCTGGACCTCTCCATGCCCCCTGCTCCAGGGCTCACCTGCTGCCGTCGCCGTGCCAACGGAACCCTCAGGCTGGGCAGAGCATTGTGAAATGACAGCCTCCCCTCCCCCGCCGCTGGGGCCTGGGCCCAGGGCTGGGAGCTTGCAAGGCAAAGACACACCTCAGCTCAGCTTCTCCTGAGCTGCTCCAGAGCTCGACCCCCCGGGGCCCCGGGGCCCCAGGGCTGGGGCTCAGAGCAGGGAAGGGCGTTTTATTGGAATGTCCTTTCCTTCTTGATGATTCCTACAAACCGTTTTAAGCTCTGTACATATAGAAAAGCAACATGTGTCATGCCATTTGGGACATGCTGTTCACATGTCTAGCTCCACTAAAACCCTCCTCAGCATATTTCCGAGGCATCAAGGATGAACCAGGAACAGTGCCCGGCCCTGACAAATCTGCTTCACTGTCCCAGCTTTAACAGACATCTGAGTGTCACACTACATGGCAGGTCCTGCCAGGGCAACAGCAGGGGAAGCTTCACTCACACAGTGCTACAGCATGGGCTTCCCTCCTAGTGAACGGGTGCAGCAGGGCAAACTCCTGTCACAGAGAATGGGCACAACCACACTGCAAGCTTCATTCACACATGGTCTGGCTTCCGACAGCAAAGCAAGCCTCCTACATTGCACATACTGCACTGTAAAGCGTTAGTCTTTGGACAGCAGAGCTATCCCTCTGCATCACACATACTGGACACCCTGAAGGGCCTCCTCCAGATTGAATTGTTACTGGATCGCCGTCCTATCCCCCTGCCCCAAACCTCTCCCATTGACTGTCAGCATGCTTCTCCTTACCTTCCTGCAGATACAGCACCCCTCTAGGCCTAACGGATGGCACACCAAGCTTCACAGGGCACTTTAAGGTATTCAGTCTCCACCTTTTATCTGTCCTGCTCCTCATTTCACCACGAAGAACCACTGGCAGTATTTCAACATCATTTTGAAACTGAAGTTATGGAACAGCTACAAAACCAGGGGAATGGCGCGGCAGGGGATTTCATTCCATTTCATTCTGTCCTTTGGCTGTGTGCGCAGTGTCAGAAGAGTTTGAGGACTGCAGAAGACACTGGAATAGATTTCTGGGCGAAAGCGCCAGAGATTCTGGCCCCTGCCCCGATCGCCTTACGAACGCCTTACAAACGCCTGGCGGGCAAATGTCTTGAGTTGGACACTCAGCGCAGTACCTGAGGAAATTAGAGTGAGGTTTCACTCAGGGACAAGCCTGCCAACCTATGTACTATGGCAGCTGAATGGGGGCATGGGGTCCTCATGTCTCAGGGATCTGCTTCTCTTATCCAAAACATCTTGCCTCCCATCAGCCTTAGCCCCTAGCATATGGTAATGAGTGGAGTCTCTACACTTCCCCCGTTGCACATTTGTCAATTCCCAGAGCTCTGTGGCAGACAGGGTAAATGTATCTATGTGTGAGAGAGAGAGGGAGCCAGATAGAGAGAGAGAAAGAGAGAGAGAGGGGGGGGGCAGGCTCTGACAGTCACAATGAGAGAAAAGTGAAGTTGCATCCCCTCAAGCACTCCCCTGCACCCATCAGCACAACAGCAAAGTTAGCTTGCATGTTCCCCGTTCTCCCCACTAACCTCACCCAACCCACCCTCCTCTCTTTCAGGACTTGCAGAGTGCCTAGAGACCCTGGAAATGATGGCAGCGGAGCATGGTACAAACACAAATATCAAAATAGAACTATTCCCCTACTGTCTACAAAACCAAGGAACTACTTCACCTTTGTTTTTTTCCACTTCACATTACAAGAGAAAGACGTCCTTCGTTGGCCCTTTTTACGCACTACCATTCGGTTTACACATTTCATCATGCTGAGTCTCCCAGTCGGCAAGAGCTATATATTTGGGTGGGTGATCCCAATGAAGTCAATGGAAATAGAGAAGGTGTTAGAACGGTGATGATTGTGTGCTGCAAGTGTCTTTCCCTTGAAGTCCATAGATATCATGGCCTTGACTAGGGGGTGGTCGAAGTGGCCGATAATTTGCTCAGCAGAAAAAATGCAGAATTTTGGGCAAATTCTGCCACTTCGCCTGCTCTTCCCACAGAGAGAAATTGCCAATTTCAGGCTTTTTCTCCCTGAAATTCGGTTTTTTATGGGAAATGTTTTTTGGTGACCACAAGAAGTTTCAGACTGAAAACAGATAGTTTGTGAAAAAAACACCATTTCAGATGGTTTGCCAGAAGACATTGATTTTTTCCATTAAATTTTGTTTTAGCGGTCAAAAACATGATATTTCAGGGAAAAAACACATTTCAGGAAGCAAAATCTGCATAGAAAATTGGCATAACAGCAAAAAAATGTCCCTGCAGACAGAACAGAGCTGGAGGCGAATTTAGGCAATATCGTTCCACCAGTAGTGAGGGTAACTTTGCCCACCCCTAGCCTTGACTAGGGGACTGGAAATGAATCTACAGGGACTGGCCACAAAGTCCAGATGAGGGTGTATTAAGAGCTATGCTTTTTCCTTTCTTATTGGTGCTTTTGTTTTCACACCTTAACCTACCTTTCTTCAGTGCAGTGTCTGGGCCCTGTTTTTCACATGTTCTGTTTTTGAGCCCAGTCACAGGCCTCAGAGAAGGCCGGTGCCCTTTGAGGCCTGAAGGCTTCCTCCGCCAGTAGCAGGGCCCCAGGGCTTCTGACAGCAGCAGAGGCCCTGTAAGGAGTGGCCTCGAGCGATCAGGTGGGCACAGCTGAGCCACCTCCACTGGCCTGGGTCCTGTTCCTGGGGCTCCCAGCTCTGTCTGCCTTGACCTCTCCATGCCCCCTGCTCCAGGGCTCACCTGCTGCCGTCGCCGTGCCAACGGAACCCTCAGGCTGGGCAGAGCATTGTGAAATGACAGCCTCCCCTCCCCCGCCGCTGGGGCCTGGGCCCAGGGCTGGGAGCTTGCAAGGCAAAGGCACACCTCAGCTCAGCTTCTCCTGAGCTGCTCCAGAGCTCGACCCCCCCGGGGGCCCGGGGCCCCAGGGCTGGGGCTCAGAGCAGGAAAGGGCGTTTTATTGGAATGTCCTTTCCTTCTTGATGATTCCTACAAACCGTTTTAAGCTCTGTACATATAGAAAAGCAACATGTGTCATGCCATTTGGGACATGCTGTTCACATGTCTAGCTCCACTAAAACCCTCCTCAGCATATTTCCGAGGCATCAAGGATGAACCAGGAACAGTGCACGGCCCTGACAAATCTGCTTCACTGTCCCAGCTTTAACAGACATCTGAGTGTCACACTACATGGCAGGTCCTGCCAGGGCAACAGCAGGGGAAGCTTCACTCACACAGTGCTACAGCATGGGCTTCCCTCCTAGTGAACGGGTGCAGCAGGGCAAACTCCTGTCACAGAGAATGGGCACAACCACACTGCAAGCTTCATTCACACATGGTCTGGCTTCCGACAGCAAAGCAAGCCTCCTACATTGCACATACTGCACTGTAAAGCGTTAGTCTTTGGACAGCAGAGCTATCCCTCTGCATCACACATACTGGACACCCTGAAGGGCCTCCTCCAGATTGAATTGTTACTGGATCGCCGTCCTATCCCCCTGCCCCAAACCTCTCCCATTGACTGTCAGCATGCTTCTCCTTACCTTCCTGCAGATACAGCACCCCTCTAGGCCTAACGGATGGCACACCAAGCTTCACAGGGCACTTTAAGGTATTCAGTCTCCACCTTTTATCTGTCCTGCTCCTCATTTCACCACGAAGAACCACTGGCAGTATTTCAACATCATTTTGAAACTGAAGTTATGGAACAGCTACAAAACCAGGGGAATGGCGCAGCAGGGGATTTCATTCCATTTCATTCTGTCCTTTGGCTGTGTGCGCAGTGTCAGAAGAGTTTGAGGACTGCAGAAGACACTGGAATAGATTTCTGGGCGAAAGCGCCAGAGATTCTGGCCCCTGCCCCGATCGCCTTACGAACGCCTTACAAACGCCTGGCGGGCAAATGTCTTGAGTTGGACACTCAGCGCAGTACCTGAGGAAATTAGAGTGAGGTTTCACTCAGGGACAAGCCTGCCAACCTATGTACTATGGCAGCTGAATGGGGGCATGGGGTCCTCATGTCTCAGGGATCTGCTTCTCTTATCCAAAACATCTTGCCTCCCATCAGCCTTAGCCCCTAGCATATGGTAATGAGTGGAGTCTCTACACTTCCCCCGTTGCACATTTGTCAATTCCCAGAGCTCTGTGGCAGACAGGGTAAATGTATCTATGTGTGAGAGAGAGAGGGAGCCAGATAGAGAGAGAGAAAGAGAGAGAGAGGGGGGGCAGGCTCTGACAGTCACAATGAGAGAAAAGTGAAGTTGCATCCCCTCAAGCACTCCCCTGCACCCATCAGCACAACAGCAAAGTTAGCTTGCATGTTCCCCGTTCTCCCCACTAACCTCACCCAACCCACCCTCCTCTCTTTCAGGACTTGCAGAGTGCCTAGTGACCCTGGAAATGATGGCAGCGGAGCATGGTACAAACACAAATATCAAAATAGAACTATTCCCCTACTGTCTACAAAACCAAGGAACTACTTCACCTTTGTTTTTTTCCACTTCACATTACAAGAGAAAGAAGTCCTTCGTTGGCCCTTTTTACGCACTACCATTCGGTTTACACATTTCATCATGTTGAGTCTCCCAGTCGGCAAGAGCTATATATTTGGGTGGGTGATCCCAATGAAGTCAATGGAAATAGAGAAGGTGTTAGAACGGTGATGATTGTGTGCTGCAAGTGTCTTTCCCTTGAAGTCCATAGATATCATGGCCTTGACTAGGGGGTGGTCGAAGTGGCCGATAATTTGCTCAGCAGAAAAAATGCAGAATTTTGGGCAAATTCTGCCACTTCGCCTGCTCTTCCCACAGAGAGAAATTGCCAATTTCAGGCTTTTTCTCCCTGAAATTCGGTTTTTTATGGGAAATGTTTTTTGGTGGCCACAAGAAGTTTCAGACTGAAAACAGATAGTTTGTGAAAAAAACACCATTTCAGATGGTTTGCCAGAAGACATTGATTTTTTCCATTAAATTTTGTTTTAGCGGTCAAAAACATGATATTTCAGGGAAAAAACACATTTCAGGAAGCAAAATCTGCATAGAAAATTGGCACAACAGCTAAAAAATGTCCCTGCAGACAGAACAGAGCTGGAGGCGAATTTAGGCAATATCGTTCCACCAGTAGTGAGGGTAACTTTGCCCACCCCTAGCCTTGACTAGGGGACTGGAAATGAATCTACAGGGACTGGCCACAAAGTCCAGATGAGGGTGTATTAAGAGCTATGCTTTTTCCTTTCTTATTGGTGCTTTTGTTTTCACACCTTAACCTACCTTTCTTCAGTGCAGTGTCTGGGCCCTGTTTTTCACATGTTCTGTTTTTAAGCCCAGTCACAGGCCTCAGAGAAGGCCGGTGCCCTTTGAGGCCTGAATGCTTCCTCCGCCAGTAGCAGGGCCCCAGGGCTTCTGACAGCAGCAGAGGCCCTGTGAGGAGTGGCCTCGAGCGATCAGGTGGGCTCAGCTGAGCCACCTCCACTGGCTGGGTCCTGTTCCTGGGGCTCCCAGCTCTGTCTGCCTGGACCTCTCCATGCCCCCTGCTCCAGGGCTCACCTGCTGCCGTCGCCGTGCCAACGGAACCCTCAGGCTGGGCAGAGCATTGTGAAATGACAGCCTCCCCTCCCCCGCCGCTGGGGCCTGGGCCCAGGGCTGGGAGCTTGCAAGGCAAAGACACACCTCAGCTCAGTTTCTCCTGAGCTGCTCCAGAGCTCGACCCCCCCGGGGCCCCGGGGCCCCGGGGCTGGGGCTCAGAGCAGGAAAGGGCGTTTTATTGGAATGTCCTTTCCTTCTTGATGATTCCTACAAACCGTTTTAAGCTCTGTACATATAGAAAAGCAACATGTGTCATGCCATTTGGGACATGCTGTTCACATGTCTAGCTCCACTAAAACCCTCCTCAGCATATTTCCGAGGCATCAAGGATGAACCAGGAACAGTGCACGGCCCTGACAAATCTGCTTCACTGTCCCAGCTTTAACAGACATCTGAGTGTCACACTACATGGCAGGTCCTGCCAGGGCAACAGCAGGGGAAGCTTCACTCACACAGTGCTACAGCATGGGCTTCCCTCCTAGTGAACGGGTGCAGCAGGGCAAACTCCTGTCACAGAGAATGG
Source organism: Ambystoma mexicanum (assembly GCF_040938575.1). Taxonomy (NCBI): domain Eukaryota; kingdom Metazoa; phylum Chordata; class Amphibia; order Caudata; family Ambystomatidae; genus Ambystoma; species Ambystoma mexicanum. Next base: position 1,098,418,409 of record NC_090941.1, read on the forward strand.
GCACAACCACACTGCAAGCTTCATTCACACATGGTCTGGCTTCCGACAGCAAAGCAAGCCTCCTACATTGCACATACTGCACTGTAAAGCGTTAGTCTTTGGACAGCAGAGCTATCCCTCTGCATCACACATACTGGACACCCTGAAGGGCCTCCTCCAGATTGAATTGTTACTGGATCGCCGTCCTATCCCCCTGCCCCAAACCTCTCCCATTGACTGTCAGCATGCTTCTCCTTACCTTCCTGCAGATACAGCACCCCTCTAGGCCTAACGGATGGCACACCAAGCTTCACGGGGCACTTTAAGGTATTCAGTCTCCACCTTTTATCTGTCCTGCTCCTCATTTCACCACGAAGAACCACTGGCAGTATTTCAACATCATTTTGAAACTGAAGTTATGGAACAGCTACAAAACCAGGGGAATGGCGCGGCAGGGGATTTCATTCCATTTCATTCTGTCCTTTGGCTGTGTGCGCAGTGTCAGAAGAGTTTGAGGACTGCAGAAGACACTGGAATAGATTTCTGGGCGAAAGCGCCAGAGATTCTGGCCCCTGCCCCGATCGCCTTACGAACGCCTTACAAACGCCTGGCGGGCTTTGCCCTGGCGGGCAAATGTCTTGGGTTGGACACTCAGCGCAGTACCTGAGGAAATTAGAGTGAGGTTTCACTCAGGGACAAGCCTGCCAACCTATGTACTATGGCAGCTGAATGGGGGCATGGGGTCCTCATGTCTCAGGGATCTGCTTCTCTTATCCAAAACATCTTGCCTCCCATCAGCCTTAGCCCCTAGCATATGGTAATGAGTGGAGTCTCTACACTTCCCCCGTTGCACATTTGTCAATTCCCAGAGCTCTGTGGCAGACAGGGTAAATGTATCTATGTGTGAGAGAGAGAGGGAGCCAGATAGAGAGAGAGAAAGAGAGAGAGAGGGGGGGGGCAGGCTCTGACAGTCACAATGAGAGAAAAGTGAAGTTGCATCCCCTCAAGCACTCCCCTGCACCCATCAGCACAACAGCAAAGTTAGCTTGCATGTTCCCCGTTCTCCCCACTAACCTCACCCAACCCACCCTCCTCTCTTTCAGGACTTGCAGAGTGCCTAGAGACCCTGGAAATGATGGCAGCGGAGCATGGTACAAACACAAATATCAAAATAGAACTATTCCCCTACTGTCTACAAAACCAAGGAACTACTTCACCTTTGTTTTTTTCCACTTCACATTACAAGAGAAAGACGTCCTTCGTTGGCCCTTTTTACGCACTACCATTCGGTTTACACATTTCATCATGTTGAGTCTCCCAGTCGGCAAGAGCTATATATTTGGGTGGGTGATCCCAATGAAGTCAATGGAAATAGAGAAGGTGTTAGAACGGTGATGATTGTGTGCTGCAAGTGTCTTTCCCTTGAAGTCCATAGATATCATGGCCTTGACTAGGGGGTGGTCGAAGTGGCCGATAATTTGCTCAGCAGAAAAAATGCAGAATTTTGGGCAAATTCTGCCACTTCGCCTGCTCTTCCCACAGAGAGAAATTGCCAATTTCAGGCTTTTTCTCCCTGAAATTCGGTTTTTTATGGGAAATGTTTTTTGGTGGCCACAAGAAGTTTCAGACTGAAAACAGATAGTTTGTGAAAAAAACACCATTTCAGATGGTTTGCCAGAAGACATTGATTTTTTCCATTAAATTTTGTTTTAGCGGTCAAAAACATATTTCAGGGAAAAGACACATTTCAGGAAGCAAAATCTGCATAGAAAATTGGCACAACAGCTAAAAAATGTCCCTGCAGACAGAACAGAGCTGGAGGCGAATTTAGGCAATATCGTTCCACCAGTAGTGAGGGTAACTTTGCCCACCCCTAGCCTTGACTAGGGGACTGGAAATGAATCTACAGGGACTGGCCACAAAGTCCAGATGAGGGTGTATTAAGAGCTATGCTTTTTCCTTTCTTATTGGTGCTTTTGTTTTCACACCTTAACCTACCTTTCTTCAGTGCAGTGTCTGGGCCCTGTTTTTCACATGTTCTGTTTTTGAGCCCAGTCACAGGCCTCAGAGAAGGCCGGTGCCCTTTGAGGCCTGAATGCTTCCTCCGCCAGTAGCAGGGCCCCAGGGCTTCTGACAGCAGCAGAGGCCCTGTGAGGAGTGGCCTCGAGCGATCGGGTGGGCTCAGCTGAGCCACCTCCACTGGCCTGGGTCCTGTTCCTGGGGCTCCCAGCTCTGTCTGCCTTGACCTCTCCATGCCCCCTGCTCCAGGGCTCACCTGCTGCCGTCGCCGTGCCAACGGAACCCTCAGGCTGGGCAGAGCATTGTGAAATGACAGCCTCCCCTCCCCCGCCGCTGGGGCCTGGGCCCAGGGCTGGGAGCTTGCAAGGCAAAGACACACCTCAGCTCAGCTTCTCCTGAGCTGCTCCAGAGCTCGACCCCCCCGGGGCCCCGGGGCCCCAGGGCTGGGGCTCAGAGCAGGAAAGGGCGTTTTATTGGAATGTCCTTTCCTTCTTGATGATTCCTACAAACCGTTTTAAGCTCTGTAGATATAGAAAAGCAACATGTGTCATGCCATTTGGGACATGCTGTTCACATGTCTAGCTCCACTAAAACCCTCCTCAGCATATTTCCGAGGCATCAAGGATGAACCAGGAACAGTGCACGGCCCTGACAAATCTGCTTCACTGTCCCAGCTTTAACAGACATCTGAGTGTCACACTACATGGCAGGTCCTGCCAGGGCAACAGCAGGGGAAGCTTCACTCACACAGTGCTACAGCATGGGCTTCCCTCCTAGTGAACGGGTGCAGCAGGGCAAACTCCTGTCACAGAGAATGGGCACAACCACACTGCAAGCTTCATTCACACATGGTCTGGCTTCCGACAGCAAAGCAAGCCTCCTACATTGCACATACTGCACTGTAAAGCGTTAGTCTTTGGACAGCAGAGCTATCCCTCTGCATCACACATACTGGACACCCTGAAGGGCCTCCTCCAGATTGAATTGTTACTGGATCGCCGTCCTATCCCCCTGCCCCAAACCTCTCCCATTGACTGTCAGCATGCTTCTCCTTACCTTCCTGCAGATACAGCACCCCTCTAGGCCTAACGGATGGCACACCAAGCTTCACGGGGCACTTTAAGGTATTCAGTCTCCACCTTTTATCTGTCCTGCTCCTCATTTCACCACGAAGAACCACTGGCAGTATTTCAACATCATTTTGAAACTGAAGTTATGGAACAGCTACAAAACCAGGGGAATGGCGCGGCAGGGGATTTCATTCCATTTCATTCTGTCCTTTGGCTGTGTGCGCAGTGTCAGAAGAGTTTGAGGACTGCAGAAGACACTGGAATAGATTTCTGGGCGAAAGCGCCAGAGATTCTGGCCCCTGCCCCGATCGCCTTACGAACGCCTTACAAACGCCTGGCGGGCTATGCCCTGGCGGGCAAATGTCTTGAGTTGGACACTCAGCGCAGTACCTGAGGAAATTAGAGTGAGGTTTCACTCAGGGACAAGCCTGCCAACCTATGTACTATGGCAGCTGAATGGGGGCATGGGGTCCTCATGTCTCAGGGATCTGCTTCTCTTATCCAAAACATCTTGCCTCCCATCAGCCTTAGCCCCTAGCATATGGTAATGAGTGGAGTCTCTACACTTCCCCCGTTGCACATTTGTCAATTCCCAGAGCTCTGTGGCAGACAGGGTAAATGTATCTATGTGTGAGAGAGAGAGGGAGCCAGATAGAGAGAGAGAAAGAGAGAGAGAGGGGGGGGGGCAGGCTCTGACAGTCACAATGAGAGAAAAGTGAAGTTGCATCCCCTCAAGCACTCCCCTGCACCCATCAGCACAACAGCAAAGTTAGCTTGCATGTTCCCTGTTCTCCCCACTAACCTCACCCAACCCACCCTCCTCTCTTTCAGGACTTGCAGAGTGCCTAGAGACCCTGAAAATGATGGCAGCGGAGCATGGTACAAACACAAATATCAAAATAGAACTATTCCCCTACTGTCTACAAAACCAAGGAACTACTTCACCTTTGTTTTTTTCCACTTCACATTACAAGAGAAAGACGTCCTTCGTTGGCCCTTTTTACGCACTACCATTCGGTTTACACATTTCATCATGTTGAGTCTCCCAGTCGGCAAGAGCTATATATTTGGGTGGGTGATCCCAATGAAGTCAATGGAAATAGAGAAGGTGTTAGAACGGTGATGATTGTGTGCTGCAAGTGTCTTTCCCTTGAAGTCCATAGATATCATGGCCTTGACTAGGGGGTGGTCGAAGTGGCCGATAATTTGCTCAGCAGAAAAAATGCAGAATTTTGGGCAAATTCTGCCACTTCGCCTGCTCTTCCCACAGAGAGAAATTGCCAATTTCAGGCTTTTTCTCCCTGAAATTCGGTTTTTTATGGGAAATGTTTTTTGGTGGCCACAAGAAGTTTCAGACTGAAAACAGATAGTTTGTGAAAAAAACACCATTTCAGATGGTTTGCCAGAAGACATTGATTTTTTCCATTAAATTTTGTTTTAGCGGTCAAAAACATGATATTTCAGGGAAAAGACACATTTCAGGAAGCAAAATCTGCATAGAAAATTGGCACAACAGCTAAAAAATGTCCCTGCAGACAGAACAGAGCTGGAGGCGAATTTAGGCAATATCGTTCCACCAGTAGTGAGGATAACTTTGCCCACCCCTAGCCTTGACTAGGGGACTGGAAATGAATCTACAGGGACTGGCCACAAAGTCCAGATGAGGGTGTATTAAGAGCTATGCTTTTTCCTTTCTTATTGGTGCTTTTGTTTTCACACCTTAACCTACCTTTCTTCAGTGCAGTGTCTGGGCCCTGTTTTTCACATGTTCTGTTTTTGAGCCCAGTCACAGGCCTCAGAGAAGGCCGGTGCCCTTTGAGGCCTGAATGCTTCCTCCGCCAGTAGCAGGGCCCCAGGGCTTCTGACAGCAGCAGAGGCCCTGTGAGGAGTGGCCTCGAGCGATCAGGTGGGCTCAGCTGAGCCACCTCCACTGGCCTGGGTCCTGTTCCTGGGGCTCCCAGCTCTGTCTGCCTGGACCTCTCCATGCCCCCTGCTCCAGGGCTCACCTGCTGCCGTCGCCGTGCCAACGGAACCCTCAGGCTGGGCAGAGCATTGTGAAATGACAGCCTCCCCTCCCCCGCCGCTGGGGCCTGGGCCCAGGGCTGGGAGCTTGCAAGGCAAAGACACACCTCAGCTCAGCTTCTCCTGAGCTGCTCCAGAGCTCGACCCCCCCGGGGCCCCAGGGCCCCAGGGCTGGGGCTCAGAGCAGGAAAGGGCGTTTTATTGGAATGTCCTTTCCTTCTTGATGATTCCTACAAACCGTTTTAAGCTCTGTACATATAGAAAAGCAACATGTGTCATGCCATTTGGGACATGCTGTTCACATGTCTAGCTCCACTAAAACCCTCCTCAGCATATTTACGAGGCATCAAGGATGAACCAGGAACAGTGCACGGCCCTGACAAATCTGCTTCACTGTCCCAGCTTTAACAGACATCTGAGTGTCACACTACATGGCAGGTCCTGCCAGGGCAACAGCAGGGGAAGCTTCACTCACACAGTGCTACAGCATGGGCTTCCCTCCTAGTGAACGGGTGCAGCAGGGCAAACTCCTGTCACAGAGAATGGGCACAACCACACTGCAAGCTTCATTCACACATGGTCTGGCTTCCGACAGCAAAGCAAGCCTCCTACATTTCACATACTGCACTGTAAAGCGTTAGTCTTTGGACAGCAGAGCTATCCCTCTGCATCACACATACTGGACACCCTGAAGGGCCTCCTCCAGATTGAATTGTTACTGGATCGCCGTCCTATCCCCCTGCCCCAAACCTCTCCCATTGACTGTCAGCATGCTTCTCCTTACCTTCCTGCAGATACAGCACCCCTCTAGGCCTAACGGATGGCACACCAAGCTTCACAGGGCACTTTAAGGTATTCAGTCTCCACCTTTTATCTGTCCTGCTCCTCATTTCACCACGAAGAACCACTGGCAGTATTTCAACATCATTTTGAAACTGAAGTTATGGAACAGCTACAAAACCAGGGGAATGGCGCGGCAGGGGATTTCATTCCATTTCATTCTGTCCTTTGGCTGTGTGCGCAGTGTCAGAAGAGTTTGAGGATTGCAGAAGACACTGGAATAGATTTCTGGGCGAAAGCGCCAGAGATTCTGGCCCCTGCCCCGATCGCCTTACGAACGCCTTACAAACGCCTGGCGGGCTATGCCCTGGCGGGCAAATGTCTTGAGTTGGACACTCAGCGCAGTACCTGAGGAAATTAGAGTGAGGTTTCACTCAGGGACAAGCCTGCCAACCTATGTACTATGGCAGCTGAATGGGGGCATGGGGTCCTCATGTCTCAGGGATCTGCTTCTCTTATCCAAAACATCTTGCCTCCCATCAGCCTTAGCCCCTAGCATATGGTAATGAGTGGAGTCTCTACACTTCCCCCGTTGCACATTTGTCAATTCCCAGAGCTCTGTGGCAGACAGGGTAAATGTATCTATGTGTGAGAGAGAGAGGGAGCCAGATAGAGAGAGAGAAAGAGAGAGAGAGGGGGGGGGAGGCTCTGACAGTCACAATGAGAGAAAAGTGAAGTTGCATCCCCTCAAGCACTCCCCTGCACCCATCAGCACAACAGCAAAGTTAGCTTGCATGTTCCCCGTTCTCCCCACTAACCTCACCCAACCCACCCTCCTCTCTTTCAGGACTTGCAGAGTGCCTAGAGACCCTGGAAATGATGGCAGCGGAGCATGGTACAAACACAAATATCAAAATAGAACTATTCCCCTACTGTCTACAAAACCAAGGAACTACTTCACCTTTGTTTTTTTCCACTTCACATTACAAGAGAAAGACGTCCTTCGTTGGCCCTTTTTACGCACTACCATTCGGTTTACACATTTCATCATGTTGAGTCTCCCAGTCGGCAAGAGCTATATATTTGGGTGGGTGATCCCAATGAAGTCAATGGAAATAGAGAAGGTGTTAGAACGGTGATGATTGTGTGCTGCAAGTGTCTTTCCCTTGAAGTCCATAGATATCATGGCCTTGACTAGGGGGTGGTCGAAGTGGCCGATAATTTGCTCAGCAGAAAAAATGCAGAATTTTGGGCAAATTCTGCCACTTCGCCTGCTCTTCCCACAGAGAGAAATTGCCAATTTCAGGCTTTTTCTCCCTGAAATTCGGTTTTTTATGGGAAATGTTTTTTGGTGGCCACAAGAAGTTTCAGACTGAAAACAGATAGTTTGTGAAAAAAACACCATTTCAGATGGTTTGCCAGAAGACATTGATTTTTTCCATTAAATTTTGTTTTAGCGGTCAAAAACATATTTCAGGGAAAAGACACATTTCAGGAAGCAAAATCTGCATAGAAAATTGGCACAACAGCTAAAAAATGTCCCTGCAGACAGAACAGAGCTGGAGGCGAATTTAGGCAATATCGTTCCACCAGTAGTGAGGGTAACTTTGCCCACCCCTAGCCTTGACTAGGGGACTGGAAATGAATCTACAGGGACTGGCCACAAAGTCCAGATGAGGGTGTATTAAGAGCTATGCTTTTTCCTTTCTTATTGGTGCTTTTGTTTTCACACCTTAACCTACCTTTCTTCAGTGCAGTGTCTGGGCCCTGTTTTTCACATGTTCTGTTTTTGAGCCCAGTCACAGGCCTCAGAGAAGGCCGGTGCCCTTTGAGGCCTGAATGCTTCCTCCGCCAGTAGCAGGGCCCCAGGGCTTCTGATAGCAGCAGAGGCCCTGTGAGGAGTGGCCTCGAGCGATCAGGTGGGCTCAGCTGAGCCACCTCCACTGGCCTGGGTCCTGTTCCTGGGGCTCCCAGCTCTGTCTGCCTGGACCTCTCCATGCCCCCTGCTCCAGGGCTCACCTGCTGCCGTCGCCGTGCCAACGGAACCCTCAGGCTGGGCAGAGCATTGTGAAATGACAGCCTCCCCTCCCCCGCCGCTGGGGCCTGGGCCCAGGGCTGGGAGCTTGCAAGGCAAAGACACACCTCAGCTCAGCTTCTCCTGAGCTGCTCCAGAGCTCGACCCCCCCGGGGCCCCAGGGCTGGGGCTCAGAGCAGGAAAGGGCGTTTTATTGGAATGTCCTTTCCTTCTTGATGATTCCTACAAACCGTTTTAAGCTCTGTACATATAGAAAAGCAACATGTGTCATGCCATTTGGGACATGCTGTTCACATGTCTAGCTCCACTAAAACCCTCCTCAGCATATTTCCGAGGCATCAAGGATGAACCAGGAACAGTGCACGGCCCTGACAAATCTGCTTCACTGTCCCAGCTTTAACAGACATCTGAGTGTCACACTACATGGCAGGTCCTGCCAGGGCAACAGCAGGGGAAGCTTCACTCACACAGTGCTACAGCATGGGCTTCCCTCCTAGTGAACGGGTGCAGCAGGGCAAACTCCTGTCACAGAGAATGGGCACAACCACACTGCAAGCTTCATTCACACATGGTCTGGCTTCCGACAGCAAAGCAAGCCTCCTACATTGCACATACTGCACTGTAAAGCGTTAGTCTTTGGACAGCAGAGCTATCCCTCTGCATCACACATACTGGACACCCTGAAGGGCCTCCTCCAGATTGAATTGTTACTGGATCGCCGTCCTATCCCCCTGCCCCAAACCTCTCCCATTGACTGTCAGCATGCTTCTCCTTACCTTCCTGCAGATACAGCACCCCTCTAGGCCTAACGGATGGCACACCAAGCTTCACGGGGCACTTTAAGGTATTCAGTCTCCACCTTTTATCTGTCCTGCTCCTCATTTCACCACAAAGAACCACTGGCAGTATTTCAACATCATTTTGAAACTGAAGTTATGGAACAGCTACAAAACCAGGGGAATGGCGCGGCAGGGGATTTCATTCCATTTCATTCTGTCCTTTGGCTGTGTGCGAAGTGTCAGAAGAGTTTGAGGACTGCAGAAGACACTGGAATAGATTTCTGGGCGAAAGCGCCAGAGATTCTGGCCCCTGCCCCGATCGCCTTACGAACGCCTTACAAACGCCTGGCGGGCTTTGCCCTGGCGGGCAAATGTCTTGAGTTGGACACTCAGCGCAGTACCTGAGGAAATTAGAGTGAGGTTTCACTCAGGGACAAGCCTGCCAACCTATGTACTATGGCAGCTGAATGGGGGCATGGGGTCCTCATGTCTCAGGGATCTGCTTCTCTTATCCAAAACATCTTGCCTCCCATCAGCCTTAGCCCCTAGCATATGGTAATGAGTGGAGTCTCTACACTTCCCCCGTTGCACATTTGTCAATTCCCAGAGCTCTGTGGCAGACAGGGTAAATGTATCTATGTGTGAGAGAGAGAGGGAGCCAGATAGAGAGAGAGAAAGAGAGAGAGAGGGGGGGGGGAGGCTCTGACAGTCACAATGAGAGAAAAGTGAAGTTGCATCCCCTCAAGCACTCCCCTGCACCCATCAGCACAACAGCAAAGTTAGCTTGCATGTTCCCCGTTCTCCCCACTAACCTCACCCAACCCACCCTCCTCTCTTTCAGGACTTGCAGAGTGCCTAGAGACCCTGGAAATGATGGCAGCGGAGCATGGTACAAACACAAATATCAAAATAGAACTATTCCCCTACTGTCTACAAAACCAAGGAACTACTTCACCTTTGTTTTTTTCCACTTCACATTACAAGAGAAAGACGTCCTTCGTTGGCCCTTTTTACGCACTACCATTCGGTTTACACATTTCATCATGTTGAGTCTCCCAGTCGGCAAGAGCTATATATTTGGGTGGGTGATCCCAATGAAGTCAATGGAAATAGAGAAGGTGTTAGAACGGTGATGATTGTGTGCTGCAAGTGTCTTTCCCTTGAAGTCCATAGATATCATGGCCTTGACTAGGGGGTGGTCGAAGTGGCCGATAATTTGCTCAGCAGAAAAAATGCAGAATTTTGGGCAAATTCTGCCACTTCGCCTGCTCTTCCCACAGAGAGAAATTGCCAATTTCAGGCTTTTTCTCCCTGAAATTCGGTTTTTTATGGGAAATGTTTTTTGGTGGCCACAAGAAGTTTCAGACTGAAAACAGATAGTTTGTGAAAAAAACACCATTTCAGATGGTTTGCCAGAAGACATTGATTTTTTCCATTAAATTTTGTTTTAGCGGTCAAAAACATATTTCAGGGAAAAGACACATTTCAGGAAGCAAAATCTGCATAGAAAATTGGCACAACAGCTAAAAAATGTCCCTGCAGACAGAACAGAGCTGGAGGCGAATTTAGGCAATATCGTTCCACCAGTAGTGAGGGTAACTTTGCCCACCCCTAGCCTTGACTAGGGGACTGGAAATGAATCTACAGGGACTGGCCACAAAGTCCAGATGAGGGTGTATTAAGAGCTATGCTTTTTCCTTTCTTATTGGTGCTTTTGTTTTCACACCTTAACCTACCTTTCTTCAGTGCAGTGTCTGGGCCCTGTTTTTCACATGTTCTGTTTTTGAGCCCAGTCACAGGCCTCAGAGAAGGCCGGTGCCCTTTGAGGCCTGAATGCTTCCTCCGCCAGTAGCAGGGCCCCAGGGCTTCTGATAGCAGCAGAGGCCCTGTGAGGAGTGGCCTCGAGCGATCAGGTGGGCTCAGCTGAGCCACCTCCACTGGCCTGGGTCCTGTTCCTGGGGCTCCCAGCTCTGTCTGCCTGGACCTCTCCATGCCCCCTGCTCCAGGGCTCACCTGCTGCCGTCGCCGTGCCAACGGAACCCTCAGGCTGGGCAGAGCATTGTGAAATGACAGCCTCCCCTCCCCCGCCGCTGGGGCCTGGGCCCAGGGCTGGGAGCTTGCAAGGCAAAGACACACCTCAGCTCAGCTTCTCCTGAGCTGCTCCAGAGCTCGACCCCCCCGGGGCCCCAGGGCTGGGGCTCAGAGCAGGAAAGGGCGTTTTATTGGAATGTCCTTTCCTTCTTGATGATTCCTACAAACCGTTTTAAGCTCTGTACATATAGAAAAGCAACATGTGTCATGCCATTTGGGACATGCTGTTCACATGTCTAGCTCCACTAAAACCCTCCTCAGCATATTTCCGAGGCATCAAGGATGAACCAGGAACAGTGCACGGCCCTGACAAATCTGCTTCACTGTCCCAGCTTTAACAGACATCTGAGTGTCACACTACATGGCAGGTCCTGCCAGGGCAACAGCAGGGGAAGCTTCACTCACACAGTGCTACAGCATGGGCTTCCCTCCTAGTGAACGGGTGCAGCAGGGCAAACTCCTGTCACAGAGAATGGGCACAACCACACTGCAAGCTTCATTCACACATGGTCTGGCTTCCGACAGCAAAGCAAGCCTCCTACATTGCACATACTGCACTGTAAAGCGTTAGTCTTTGGACAGCAGAGCTATCCCTCTGCATCACACATACTGGACACCCTGAAGGGCCTCCTCCAGATTGAATTGTTACTGGATCGCCGTCCTATCCCCCTGCCCCAAACCTCTCCCATTGACTGTCAGCATGCTTCTCCTTACCTTCCTGCAGATACAGCACCCCTCTAGGCCTAACGGATGGCACACCAAGCTTCACGGGGCACTTTAAGGTATTCAGTCTCCACCTTTTATCTGTCCTGCTCCTCATTTCACCACAAAGAACCACTGGCAGTATTTCAACATCATTTTGAAACTGAAGTTATGGAACAGCTACAAAACCAGGGGAATGGCGCGGCAGGGGATTTCATTCCATTTCATTCTGTCCTTTGGCTGTGTGCGAAGTGTCAGAAGAGTTTGAGGACTGCAGAAGACACTGGAATAGATTTCTGGGCGAAAGCGCCAGAGATTCTGGCCCCTGCCCCGATCGCCTTACGAACGCCTTACAAACGCCTGGCGGGCTTTGCCCTGGCGGGCAAATGTCTTGAGTTGGACACTCAGCGCAGTACCTGAGGAAATTAGAGTGAGGTTTCACTCAGGGACAAGCCTGCCAACCTATGTACTATGGCAGCTGAATGGGGGCATGGGGTCCTCATGTCTCAGGGATCTGCTTCTCTTATCCAAAACATCTTGCCTCCCATCAGCCTTAGCCCCTAGCATATGGTAATGAGTGGAGTCTCTACACTTCCCCCGTTGCACATTTGTCAATTCCCAGAGCTCTGTGGCAGACAGGGTAAATGTATCTATGTGTGAGAGAGAGAGGGAGCCAGATAGAGAGAGAGAAAGAGAGAGAGAGGGGGGGGGGAGGCTCTGACAGTCACAATGAGAGAAAAGTGAAGTTGCATCCCCTCAAGCACTCCCCTGCACCCATCAGCACAACAGCAAAGTTAGCTTGCATGTTCCCCGTTCTCCCCACTAACCTCACCCAACCCACCCTCCTCTCTTTCAGGACTTGCAGAGTGCCTAGAGACCCTGGAAATGATGGCAGCGGAGCATGGTACAAACACAAATATCAAAATAGAACTATTCCCCTACTGTCTACAAAACCAAGGAACTACTTCACCTTTGTTTTTTTCCACTTCACATTACAAGAGAAAGACGTCCTTCGTTGGCCCTTTTTACGCACTACCATTCGGTTTACACATTTCATCCTGTTGAGTCTCCCAGTCGGCAAGAGCTATATATTTGGGTGGGTGATCCCAATGAAGTCAATGGAAATAGAGAAGGTGTTAGAACGGTGATGATTGTGTGCTGCAAGTGTCTTTCCCTTGAAGTCCATAGATATCATGGCCTTGACTAGGGGGTGGTCGAAGTGGCCGATAATTTGCTCAGCAGAAAAAATGCAGAATTTTCGGCAAATTCTGCCACTTCGCCTGCTCTTCCCACAGAGAGAAATTGCCAATTTCAGGCTTTTTCTCCCTGAAATTCGGTTTTTTATGGGAAATGTTTTTTGGTGGCCACAAGAAGTTTCAGACTGAAAACAGATAGTTTGTGAAAAAAACACCATTTCAGATGGTTTGCCAGAAGACATTGATTTTTTCCATTAAATTTTGTTTTAGCGGTCAAAAACATATTTCAGGGAAAAGACACATTTCAGGAAGCAAAATCTGCATAGAAAATTGGCACAACAGCTAAAAAATGTCCCTGCAGACAGAACAGAGCTGGAGGCGAATTTAGGCAATATCGTTCCACCAGTAGTGAGGGTAACTTTGCCCACCCCTAGCCTTGACTAGGGGACTGGAAATGAATCTACAGGGACTGGCCACAAAGTCCAGATGAGGGTGTATTAAGAGCTATGCTTTTTCCTTTCTTATTGGTGCTTTTGTTTTCACACCTTAACCTACCTTTCTTCAGTGCAGTGTCTGGGCCCTGTTTTTCACATGTTCTGTTTTTGAGCCCAGTCACAGGCCTCAGAGAAGGCCGGTGCCCTTTGAGGCCTGAATGCTTCCTCCGCCAGTAGCAGGGCCCCAGGGCTTCTGATAGCAGCAGAGGCCCTGTGAGGAGTGGCCTCGAGCGATCAGGTGGGCTCAGCTGAGCCACCTCCACTGGCCTGGGTCCTGTTCCTGGGGCTCCCAGCTCTGTCTGCCTGGACCTCTCCATGCCCCCTGCTCCAGGGCTCACCTGCTGCCGTCGCCGTGCCAACGGAACCCTCAGGCTGGGCAGAGCATTGTGAAATGACAGCCTCCCCTCCCCCGCCGCTGGGGCCTGGGCCCAGGGCTGGGAGCTTGCAAGGCAAAGACACACCTCAGCTCAGCTTCTCCTGAGCTGCTCCAGAGCTCGACCCCCCCGGGGCCCCAGGGCTGGGGCTCAGAGCAGGAAAGGGCGTTTTATTGGAATGTCCTTTCCTTCTTGATGATTCCTACAAACCGTTTTAAGCTCTGTACATATAGAAAAGCAACATGTGTCATGCCATTTGGGACATGCTGTTCACATGTCTAGCTCCACTAAAACCCTCCTCAGCATATTTCCGAGGCATCAAGGATGAACCAGGAACAGTGCACGGCCCTGACAAATCTGCTTCACTGTCCCAGCTTTAACAGACATCTGAGTGTCACACTACATGGCAGGTCCTGCCAGGGCAACAGCAGGGGAAGCTTCACTCACACAGTGCTACAGCATGGGCTTCCCTCCTAGTGAACGGGTGCAGCAGGGCAAACTCCTGTCACAGAGAATGGGCACAACCACACTGCAAGCTTCATTCACACATGGTCTGGCTTCCGACAGCAAAGCAAGCCTCCTACATTGCACATACTGCACTGTAAAGCGTTAGTCTTTGGACAGCAGAGCTATCCCTCTGCATCACACATACTGGACACCCTGAAGGGCCTCCTCCAGATTGAATTGTTACTGGATCGCCGTCCTATCCCCCTGCCCCAAACCTCTCCCATTGACTGTCAGCATGCTTCTCCTTACCTTCCTGCAGATACAGCACCCCTCTAGGCCTAACGGATGGCACACCAAGCTTCACGGGGCACTTTAAGGTATTCAGTCTCCACCTTTTATCTGTCCTGCTCCTCATTTCACCACAAAGAACCACTGGCAGTATTTCAACATCATTTTGAAACTGAAGTTATGGAACAGCTACAAAACCAGGGGAATGGCGCGGCAGGGGATTTCATTCCATTTCATTCTGTCCTTTGGCTGTGTGCGAAGTGTCAGAAGAGTTTGAGGACTGCAGAAGACACTGGAATAGATTTCTGGGCGAAAGCGCCAGAGATTCTGGCCCCTGCCCCGATCGCCTTACGAACGCCTTACAAACGCCTGGCGGGCTTTGCCCTGGCGGGCAAATGTCTTGAGTTGGACACTCAGCGCAGTACCTGAGGAAATTAGAGTGAGGTTTCACTCAGGGACAAGCCTGCCAACCTATGTACTATGGCAGCTGAATGGGGGCATGGGGTCCTCATGTCTCAGGGATCTGCTTCTCTTATCCAAAACATCTTGCCTCCCATCAGCCTTAGCCCCTAGCATATGGTAATGAGTGGAGTCTCTACACTTCCCCCGTTGCACATTTGTCAATTCCCAGAGCTCTGTGGCAGACAGGGTAAATGTATCTATGTGTGAGAGAGAGAGGGAGCCAGATAGAGAGAGAGAAAGAGAGAGAGAGGGGGGGAGGCTCTGACAGTCACAATGAGAGAAAAGTGAAGTTGCATCCCCTCAAGCACTCCCCTGCACCCATCAGCACAACAGCAAAGTTAGCTTGCATGTTCCCCGTTCTCCCCACTAACCTCACCCAACCCACCCTCCTCTCTTTCAGGACTTGCAGAGTGCCTAGAGACCCTGGAAATGATGGCAGCGGAGCATGGTACAAACACAAATATCAAAATAGAACTATTCCCCTACTGTCTACAAAACCAAGGAACTACTTCACCTTTGTTTTTTTCCACTTCACATTACAAGAGAAAGACGTCCTTCGTTGGCCCTTTTTACGCACTACCATTCGGTTTACACATTTCATCATGTTGAGTCTCCCAGTCGGCAAGAGCTATATATTTGGGTGGGTGATCCCAATGAAGTCAATGGAAATAGAGAAGGTGTTAGAACGGTGATGATTGTGTGCTGCAAGTGTCTTTCCCTTGAAGTCCATAGATATCATGGCCTTGACTAGGGGGTGGTCGAAGTGGCCGATAATTTGCTCAGCAGAAAAAATGCAGAATTTTGGGCAAATTCTGCCACTTCGCCTGCTCTTCCCACAGAGAGAAATTGCCAATTTCAGGCTTTTTCTCCCTGAAATTCGGTTTTTTATGGGAAATGTTTTTTGGTGGCCACAAGAAGTTTCAGACTGAAAACAGATAGTTTGTGAAAAAAACACCATTTCAGATGGTTTGCCAGAAGACATTGATTTTTTCCATTAAATTTTGTTTTAGCGGTCAAAAACATATTTCAGGGAAAAGACACATTTCAGGAAGCAAAATCTGCATAGAAAATTGGCACAACAGCTAAAAAATGTCCCTGCAGACAGAACAGAGCTGGAGGCGAATTTAGGCAATATCGTTCCACCAGTAGTGAGGGTAACTTTGCCCACCCCTAGCCTTGACTAGGGGACTGGAAATGAATCTACAGGGACTGGCCACAAAGTCCAGATGAGGGTGTATTAAGAGCTATGCTTTTTCCTTTCTTATTGGTGCTTTTGTTTTCACACCTTAACCTACCTTTCTTCAGTGCAGTGTCTGGGCCCTGTTTTTCACATGTTCTGTTTTTGAGCCCAGTCACAGGCCTCAGAGAAGGACGGTGCCCTTTGAGGCCTGAATGCTTCCTCCGCCAGTAGCAGGGCCCCAGGGCTTCTGATAGCAGCAGAGGCCCTGTGAGGAGTGGCCTCGAGCGATCAGGTGGGCTCAGCTGAGCCACCTCCACTGGCCTGGGTCCTGTTCCTGGGGCTCCCAGCTCTGTCTGCCTGGACCTCTCCATGCCCCCTGCTCCAGGGCTCACCTGCTGCCGTCGCCGTGCCAACGGAACCCTCAGGCTGGGCAGAGCATTGTGAAATGACAGCCTCCCCTCCCCCGCCGCTGGGGCCTGGGCCCAGGGCTGGGAGCTTGCAAGGCAAAGACACACCTCAGCTCAGCTTCTCCTGAGCTGCTCCAGAGCTCGACCCCCCCGGGGCCCCAGGGCTGGGGCTCAGAGCAGGAAAGGACGTTTTATTGGAATGTCCTTTCCTTCTTGATGATTCCTACAAACCGTTTTAAGCTCTGTACATATAGAAAAGCAACATGTGTCATGCCATTTGGGACATGCTGTTCACATGTCTAGCTCCACTAAAACCCTCCTCAGCATATTTCCGAGGCATCAAGGATGAACCAGGAACAGTGCACGGCCCTGACAAATCTGCTTCACTGTCCCAGCTTTAACAGACATCTGAGTGTCACACTACATGGCAGGTCCTGCCAGGGCAACAGCAGGGGAAGCTTCACTCACACAGTGCTACAGCATGGGCTTCCCTCCTAGTGAACGGGTGCAGCAGGGCAAACTCCTGTCACAGAGAATGGGCACAACCACACTGCAAGCTTCATTCACACATGGTCTGGCTTCCGACAGCAAAGCAAGCCTCCTACATTGCACATACTGCACTGTAAAGCGTTAGTCTTTGGACAGCAGAGCTATCCCTCTGCATCACACATACTGGACACCCTGAAGGGCCTCCTCCAGATTGAATTGTTACTGGATCGCCGTCCTATCCCCCTGCCCCAAACCTCTCCCATTGACTGTCAGCATGCTTCTCCTTACCTTCCTGCAGATACAGCACCCCTCTAGGCCTAACGGATGGCACACCAAGCTTCACGGGGCACTTTAAGGTATTCAGTCTCCACCTTTTATCTGTCCTGCTCCTCATTTCACCACAAAGAACCACTGGCAGTATTTCAACATCATTTTGAAACTGAAGTTATGGAACAGCTACAAAACCAGGGGAATGGCGCGGCAGGGGATTTCATTCCATTTCATTCTGTCCTTTGGCTGTGTGCGAAGTGTCAGAAGAGTTTGAGGACTGCAGAAGACACTGGAATAGATTTCTGGGCGAAAGCGCCAGAGATTCTGGCCCCTGCCCCGATCGCCTTACGAACGCCTTACAAACGCCTGGCGGGCTTTGCCCTGGCGGGCAAATGTCTTGAGTTGGACACTCAGCGCAGTACCTGAGGAAATTAGAGTGAGGTTTCACTCAGGGACAAGCCTGCCAACCTATGTACTATGGCAGCTGAATGGGGGCATGGGGTCCTCATGTCTCAGGGATCTGCTTCTCTTATCCAAAACATCTTGCCTCCCATCACCCTTAGCCCCTAGCATATGGTAATGAGTGGAGTCTCTACACTTCCCCCGTTGCACATTTGTCAATTCCCAGAGCTCTGTGGCAGACAGGGTAAATGTATCTATGTGTGAGAGAGAGAGGGAGCCAGATAGAGAGAGAGAAAGAGAGAGAGAGGGGGGGGGGGGGCTCTGACAGTCACAATGAGAGAAAAGTGAAGTTGCATCCCCTCAAGCACTCCCCTGCACCCATCAGCACAACAGCAAAGTTAGCTTGCATGTTCCCCGTTCTCCCCACTAACCTCACCCAACCCACCCTCCTCTCTTTCAGGACTTGCAGAGTGCCTAGAGACCCTGGAAATGATGGCAGCGGAGCATGGTACAAACACAAATATCAAAATAGAACTATTCCCCTACTGTCTACAAAACCAAGGAACTACTTCACCTTTGTTTTTTTCCACTTCACATTACAAGAGAAAGACGTCCTTCGTTGGCCCTTTTTACGCACTACCATTCGGTTTACACATTTCATCATGTTGAGTCTCCCAGTCGGCAAGAGCTATATATTTGGGTGGGTGATCCCAATGAAGTCAATGGAAATAGAGAAGGTGTTAGAACGGTGATGATTGTGTGCTGCAAGTGTCTTTCCCTTGAAGTCCATAGATATCATGGCCTTGACTAGGGGGTGGTCGAAGTGGCCGATAATTTGCTCAGCAGAAAAAATGCAGAATTTTCGGCAAATTCTGCCACTTCGCCTGCTCTTCCCACAGAGAGAAATTGCCAATTTCAGGCTTTTTCTCCCTGAAATTCGGTTTTTTAATGGGAAATGTTTTTTGGTGGCCACAAGAAGTTTCAGACTGAAAACAGATAGTTTGTGAAAAAAACACCATTTCAGATGGTTTGCCAGAAGACATTGATTTTTTCCATTAAATTTTGTTTTAGCGGTCAAAAACATATTTCAGGGAAAAGACACATTTCAGGAAGCAAAATCTGCATAGAAAATTGGCACAACAGCTAAAAAATGTCCCTGCAGACAGAACAGAGCTGGAGGCGAATTTAGGCAATATCGTTCCACCAGTAGTGAGGGTAACTTTGCCCACCCCTAGCCTTGACTAGGGGACTGGAAATGAATCTACAGGGACTGGCCACAAAGTCCAGATGAGGGTGTATTAAGAGCTATGCTTTTTCCTTTCTTATTGGTGCTTTTGTTTTCACACCTTAACCTACCTTTCTTCAGTGCAGTGTCTGGGCCCTGTTTTTCACATGTTCTGTTTTTGAGCCCAGTCACAGGCCTCAGAGAAGGACGGTGCCCTTTGAGGCCTGAATGCTTCCTCCGCCAGTAGCAGGGCCCCAGGGCTTCTGATAGCAGCAGAGGCCCTGTGAGGAGTGGCCTCGAGCGATCAGGTGGGCTCAGCTGAGCCACCTCCACTGGCCTGGGTCCTGTTCCTGGGGCTCCCAGCTCTGTCTGCCTGGACCTCTCCATGCCCCCTGCTCCAGGGCTCACCTGCTGCCGTCGCCGTGCCAACGGAACCCTCAGGCTGGGCAGAGCATTGTGAAATGACAGCCTCCCCTCCCCCGCCGCTGGGGCCTGGGCCCAGGGCTGGGAGCTTGCAAGGCAAAGACACACCTCAGCTCAGCTTCTCCTGAGCTGCTCCAGAGCTCGACCCCCCCGGGGCCCCAGGGCTGGGGCTCAGAGCAGGAAAGGACGTTTTATTGGAATGTCCTTTCCTTCTTGATGATTCCTACAAACCGTTTTAAGCTCTGTACATATAGAAAAGCAACATGTGTCATGCCATTTGGGACATGCTGTTCACATGTCTAGCTCCACTAAAACCCTCCTCAGCATATTTCCGAGGCATCAAGGATGAACCAGGAACAGTGCACGGCCCTGACAAATCTGCTTCACTGTCCCAGCTTTAACAGACATCTGAGTGTCACACTACATGGCAGGTCCTGCCAGGGCAACAGCAGGGGAAGCTTCACTCACACAGTGCTACAGCATGGGCTTCCCTCCTAGTGAACGGGTGCAGCAGGGCAAACTCCTGTCACAGAGAATGGGCACAACCACACTGCAAGCTTCATTCACACATGGTCTGGCTTCCGACAGCAAAGCAAGCCTCCTACATTGCACATACTGCACTGTAAAGCGTTAGTCTTTGGACAGCAGAGCTATCCCTCTGCATCACACATACTGGACACCCTGAAGGGCCTCCTCCAGATTGAATTGTTACTGGATCGCCGTCCTATCCCCCTGCCCCAAACCTCTCCCATTGACTGTCAGCATGCTTCTCCTTACCTTCCTGCAGATACAGCACCCCTCTAGGCCTAACGGATGGCACACCAAGCTTCACGGGGCACTTTAAGGTATTCAGTCTCCACCTTTTATCTGTCCTGCTCCTCATTTCACCACAAAGAACCACTGGCAGTATTTCAACATCATTTTGAAACTGAAGTTATGGAACAGCTACAAAACCAGGGGAATGGCGCGGCAGGGGATTTCATTCCATTTCATTCTGTCCTTTGGCTGTGTGCGAAGTGTCAGAAGAGTTTGAGGACTGCAGAAGACACTGGAATAGATTTCTGGGCGAAAGCGCCAGAGATTCTGGCCCCTGCCCCGATCGCCTTACGAACGCCTTACAAACGCCTGGCGGGCTTTGCCCTGGCGGGCAAATGTCTTGAGTTGGACACTCAGCGCAGTACCTGAGGAAATTAGAGTGAGGTTTCACTCAGGGACAAGCCTGCCAACCTATGTACTATGGCAGCTGAATGGGGGCATGGGGTCCTCATGTCTCAGGGATCTGCTTCTCTTATCCAAAACATCTTGCCTCCCATCAGCCTTAGCCCCTAGCATATGGTAATGAGTGGAGTCTCTACACTTCCCCCGTTGCACATTTGTCAATTCCCAGAGCTCTGTGGCAGACAGGGTAAATGTATCTATGTGTGAGAGAGAGAGGGAGCCAGATAGAGAGAGAGAAAGAGAGAGAGAGGGGGGGGGGAGGCTCTGACAGTCACAATGAGAGAAAAGTGAAGTTGCATCCCCTCAAGCACTCCCCTGCACCCATCAGCACAACAGCAAAGTTAGCTTGCATGTTCCCCGTTCTCCCCACTAACCTCACCCAACCCACCCTCCTCTCTTTCAGGACTTGCAGAGTGCCTAGAGACCCTGGAAATGATGGCAGCGGAGCATGGTACAAACACAAATATCAAAATAGAACTATTCCCCTACTGTCTACAAAACCAAGGAACTACTTCACCTTTGTTTTTTTCCACTTCACATTACAAGAGAAAGACGTCCTTCGTTGGCCCTTTTTACGCACTACCATTCGGTTTACACATTTCATCCTGTTGAGTCTCCCAGTCGGCAAGAGCTATATATTTGGGTGGGTGATCCCAATGAAGTCAATGGAAATAGAGAAGGTGTTAGAACGGTGATGATTGTGTGCTGCAAGTGTCTTTCCCTTGAAGTCCATAGATATCATGGCCTTGACTAGGGGGTGGTCGAAGTGGCCGATAATTTGCTCAGCAGAAAAAATGCAGAATTTTCGGCAAATTCTGCCACTTCGCCTGCTCTTCCCACAGAGAGAAATTGCCAATTTCAGGCTTTTTCTCCCTGAAATTCGGTTTTTTATGGGAAATGTTTTTTGGTGGCCACAAGAAGTTTCAGACTGAAAACAGATAGTTTGTGAAAAAAACACCATTTCAGATGGTTTGCCAGAAGACATTGATTTTTTCCATTAAATTTTGTTTTAGCGGTCAAAAACATATTTCAGGGAAAAGACACATTTCAGGAAGCAAAATCTGCATAGAAAATTGGCACAACAGCTAAAAAATGTCCCTGCAGACAGAACAGAGCTGGAGGCGAATTTAGGCAATATCGTTCCACCAGTAGTGAGGGTAACTTTGCCCACCCCTAGCCTTGACTAGGGGACTGGAAATGAATCTACAGGGACTGGCCACAAAGTCCAGATGAGGGTGTATTAAGAGCTATGCTTTTTCCTTTCTTATTGGTGCTTTTGTTTTCACACCTTAACCTACCTTTCTTCAGTGCAGTGTCTGGGCCCTGTTTTTCACATGTTCTGTTTTTGAGCCCAGTCACAGGCCTCAGAGAAGGCCGGTGCCCTTTGAGGCCTGAATGCTTCCTCCGCCAGTAGCAGGGCCCCAGGGCTTCTGATAGCAGCAGAGGCCCTGTGAGGAGTGGCCTCGAGCGATCAGGTGGGCTCAGCTGAGCCACCTCCACTGGCCTGGGTCCTGTTCCTGGGGCTCCCAGCTCTGTCTGCCTGGACCTCTCCATGCCCCCTGCTCCAGGGCTCACCTGCTGCCGTCGCCGTGCCAACGGAACCCTCAGGCTGGGCAGAGCATTGTGAAATGACAGCCTCCCCTCCCCCGCCGCTGGGGCCTGGGCCCAGGGCTGGGAGCTTGCAAGGCAAAGACACACCTCAGCTCAGCTTCTCCTGAGCTGCTCCAGAGCTCGACCCCCCCGGGGCCCCAGGGCTGGGGCTCAGAGCAGGAAAGGGCGTTTTATTGGAATGTCCTTTCCTTCTTGATGATTCCTACAAACCGTTTTAAGCTCTGTACATATAGAAAAGCAACATGTGTCATGCCATTTGGGACATGCTGTTCACATGTCTAGCTCCACTAAAACCCTCCTCAGCATATTTCCGAGGCATCAAGGATGAACCAGGAACAGTGCACGGCCCTGACAAATCTGCTTCACTGTCCCAGCTTTAACAGACATCTGAGTGTCACACTACATGGCAGGTCCTGCCAGGGCAACAGCAGGGGAAGCTTCACTCACACAGTGCTACAGCATGGGCTTCCCTCCTAGTGAACGGGTGCAGCAGGGCAAACTCCTGTCACAGAGAATGGGCACAACCACACTGCAAGCTTCATTCACACATGGTCTGGCTTCCGACAGCAAAGCAAGCCTCCTACATTGCACATACTGCACTGTAAAGCGTTAGTCTTTGGACAGCAGAGCTATCCCTCTGCATCACACATACTGGACACCCTGAAGGGCCTCCTCCAGATTGAATTGTTACTGGATCGCCGTCCTATCCCCCTGCCCCAAACCTCTCCCATTGACTGTCAGCATGCTTCTCCTTACCTTCCTGCAGATACAGCACCCCTCTAGGCCTAACGGATGGCACACCAAGCTTCACGGGGCACTTTAAGGTATTCAGTCTCCACCTTTTATCTGTCCTGCTCCTCATTTCACCACAAAGAACCACTGGCAGTATTTCAACATCATTTTGAAACTGAAGTTATGGAACAGCTACAAAACCAGGGGAATGGCGCGGCAGGGGATTTCATTCCATTTCATTCTGTCCTTTGGCTGTGTGCGAAGTGTCAGAAGAGTTTGAGGACTGCAGAAGACACTGGAATAGATTTCTGGGCGAAAGCGCCAGAGATTCTGGCCCCTGCCCCGATCGCCTTACGAACGCCTTACAAACGCCTGGCGGGCTTTGCCCTGGCGGGCAAATGTCTTGAGTTGGACACTCAGCGCAGTACCTGAGGAAATTAGAGTGAGGTTTCACTCAGGGACAAGCCTGCCAACCTATGTACTATGGCAGCTGAATGGGGGCATGGGGTCCTCATGTCTCAGGGATCTGCTTCTCTTATCCAAAACATCTTGCCTCCCATCAGCCTTAGCCCCTAGCATATGGTAATGAGTGGAGTCTCTACACTTCCCCCGTTGCACATTTGTCAATTCCCAGAGCTCTGTGGCAGACAGGGTAAATGTATCTATGTGTGAGAGAGAGAGGGAGCCAGATAGAGAGAGAGAAAGAGAGAGAGAGGGGGGGAGGCTCTGACAGTCACAATGAGAGAAAAGTGAAGTTGCATCCCCTCAAGCACTCCCCTGCACCCATCAGCACAACAGCAAAGTTAGCTTGCATGTTCCCCGTTCTCCCCACTAACCTCACCCAACCCACCCTCCTCTCTTTCAGGACTTGCAGAGTGCCTAGAGACCCTGGAAATGATGGCAGCGGAGCATGGTACAAACACAAATATCAAAATAGAACTATTCCCCTACTGTCTACAAAACCAAGGAACTACTTCACCTTTGTTTTTTTCCACTTCACATTACAAGAGAAAGACGTCCTTCGTTGGCCCTTTTTACGCACTACCATTCGGTTTACACATTTCATCATGTTGAGTCTCCCAGTCGGCAAGAGCTATATATTTGGGTGGGTGATCCCAATGAAGTCAATGGAAATAGAGAAGGTGTTAGAACGGTGATGATTGTGTGCTGCAAGTGTCTTTCCCTTGAAGTCCATAGATATCATGGCCTTGACTAGGGGGTGGTCGAAGTGGCCGATAATTTGCTCAGCAGAAAAAATGCAGAATTTTGGGCAAATTCTGCCACTTCGCCTGCTCTTCCCACAGAGAGAAATTGCCAATTTCAGGCTTTTTCTCCCTGAAATTCGGTTTTTTATGGGAAATGTTTTTTGGTGGCCACAAGAAGTTTCAGACTGAAAACAGATAGTTTGTGAAAAAAACACCATTTCAGATGGTTTGCCAGAAGACATTGATTTTTTCCATTAAATTTTGTTTTAGCGGTCAAAAACATATTTCAGGGAAAAGACACATTTCAGGAAGCAAAATCTGCATAGAAAATTGGCACAACAGCTAAAAAATGTCCCTGCAGACAGAACAGAGCTGGAGGCGAATTTAGGCAATATCGTTCCACCAGTAGTGAGGGTAACTTTGCCCACCCCTAGCCTTGACTAGGGGACTGGAAATGAATCTACAGGGACTGGCCACAAAGTCCAGATGAGGGTGTATTAAGAGCTATGCTTTTTCCTTTCTTATTGGTGCTTTTGTTTTCACACCTTAACCTACCTTTCTTCAGTGCAGTGTCTGGGCCCTGTTTTTCACATGTTCTGTTTTTGAGCCCAGTCACAGGCCTCAGAGAAGGACGGTGCCCTTTGAGGCCTGAATGCTTCCTCCGCCAGTAGCAGGGCCCCAGGGCTTCTGATAGCAGCAGAGGCCCTGTGAGGAGTGGCCTCGAGCGATCAGGTGGGCTCAGCTGAGCCACCTCCACTGGCCTGGGTCCTGTTCCTGGGGCTCCCAGCTCTGTCTGCCTGGACCTCTCCATGCCCCCTGCTCCAGGGCTCACCTGCTGCCGTCGCCGTGCCAACGGAACCCTCAGGCTGGGCAGAGCATTGTGAAATGACAGCCTCCCCTCCCCCGCCGCTGGGGCCTGGGCCCAGGGCTGGGAGCTTGCAAGGCAAAGACACACCTCAGCTCAGCTTCTCCTGAGCTGCTCCAGAGCTCGACCCCCCCGGGGCCCCAGGGCTGGGGCTCAGAGCAGGAAAGGACGTTTTATTGGAATGTCCTTTCCTTCTTGATGATTCCTACAAACCGTTTTAAGCTCTGTACATATAGAAAAGCAACATGTGTCATGCCATTTGGGACATGCTGTTCACATGTCTAGCTCCACTAAAACCCTCCTCAGCATATTTCCGAGGCATCAAGGATGAACCAGGAACAGTGCACGGCCCTGACAAATCTGCTTCACTGTCCCAGCTTTAACAGACATCTGAGTGTCACACTACATGGCAGGTCCTGCCAGGGCAACAGCAGGGGAAGCTTCACTCACACAGTGCTACAGCATGGGCTTCCCTCCTAGTGAACGGGTGCAGCAGGGCAAACTCCTGTCACAGAGAATGGGCACAACCACACTGCAAGCTTCATTCACACATGGTCTGGCTTCCGACAGCAAAGCAAGCCTCCTACATTGCACATACTGCACTGTAAAGCGTTAGTCTTTGGACAGCAGAGCTATCCCTCTGCATCACACATACTGGACACCCTGAAGGGCCTCCTCCAGATTGAATTGTTACTGGATCGCCGTCCTATCCCCCTGCCCCAAACCTCTCCCATTGACTGTCAGCATGCTTCTCCTTACCTTCCTGCAGATACAGCACCCCTCTAGGCCTAACGGATGGCACACCAAGCTTCACGGGGCACTTTAAGGTATTCAGTCTCCACCTTTTATCTGTCCTGCTCCTCATTTCACCACAAAGAACCACTGGCAGTATTTCAACATCATTTTGAAACTGAAGTTATGGAACAGCTACAAAACCAGGGGAATGGCGCGGCAGGGGATTTCATTCCATTTCATTCTGTCCTTTGGCTGTGTGCGAAGTGTCAGAAGAGTTTGAGGACTGCAGAAGACACTGGAATAGATTTCTGGGCGAAAGCGCCAGAGATTCTGGCCCCTGCCCCGATCGCCTTACGAACGCCTTACAAACGCCTGGCGGGCTTTGCCCTGGCGGGCAAATGTCTTGAGTTGGACACTCAGCGCAGTACCTGAGGAAATTAGAGTGAGGTTTCACTCAGGGACAAGCCTGCCAACCTATGTACTATGGCAGCTGAATGGGGGCATGGGGTCCTCATGTCTCAGGGATCTGCTTCTCTTATCCAAAACATCTTGCCTCCCATCACCCTTAGCCCCTAGCATATGGTAATGAGTGGAGTCTCTACACTTCCCCCGTTGCACATTTGTCAATTCCCAGAGCTCTGTGGCAGACAGGGTAAATGTATCTATGTGTGAGAGAGAGAGGGAGCCAGATAGAGAGAGAGAAAGAGAGAGAGAGGGGGGGGGGGGGCTCTGACAGTCACAATGAGAGAAAAGTGAAGTTGCATCCCCTCAAGCACTCCCCTGCACCCATCAGCACAACAGCAAAGTTAGCTTGCATGTTCCCCGTTCTCCCCACTAACCTCACCCAACCCACCCTCCTCTCTTTCAGGACTTGCAGAGTGCCTAGAGACCCTGGAAATGATGGCAGCGGAGCATGGTACAAACACAAATATCAAAATAGAACTATTCCCCTACTGTCTACAAAACCAAGGAACTACTTCACCTTTGTTTTTTTCCACTTCACATTACAAGAGAAAGACGTCCTTCGTTGGCCCTTTTTACGCACTACCATTCGGTTTACACATTTCATCATGTTGAGTCTCCCAGTCGGCAAGAGCTATATATTTGGGTGGGTGATCCCAATGAAGTCAATGGAAATAGAGAAGGTGTTAGAACGGTGATGATTGTGTGCTGCAAGTGTCTTTCCCTTGAAGTCCATAGATATCATGGCCTTGACTAGGGGGTGGTCGAAGTGGCCGATAATTTGCTCAGCAGAAAAAATGCAGAATTTTCGGCAAATTCTGCCACTTCGCCTGCTCTTCCCACAGAGAGAAATTGCCAATTTCAGGCTTTTTCTCCCTGAAATTCGGTTTTTTAATGGGAAATGTTTTTTGGTGGCCACAAGAAGTTTCAGACTGAAAACAGATAGTTTGTGAAAAAAACACCATTTCAGATGGTTTGCCAGAAGACATTGATTTTTTCCATTAAATTTTGTTTTAGCGGTCAAAAACATGATATTTCAGGGAAAAAACACATTTCAGGAAGCAAAATCTGCATAGAAAATTGGCATAACAGCTAAAAAATGTCCCTGCAGACATAACAGAGCTGGAGGCGAATTTAGGCAATATCGTTCCACCAGTAGTGAGGGTAACTTTGCCCACCCCTAGCCTTGACTAGGGGACTGGAAATGAATCTACAGGGACTGGCCACAAAGTCCAGATGAGGGTGTATTAAGAGCTATGCTTTTTCCTTTCTTATTGGTGCTTTTCTTTTCACACCTGAACCTACCTTTCTTCAGTGCAGTGTCTGGGCCCTGTTTTTCACATGTTCTGTTTTTGAGCCCAGTCACAGGCCTCAGAGAAGGCCGGTGCCCTTTGAGGCCTGGATGCTTCCTCCGCCAGTAGCAGGGCCCCAGGGCTTCTGACAGCAGCAGAGGCCCTGTGAGGAGTGGCCTCGAGCGATCAGGTGGGCTCAGCTGAGCCACCTCCACTGGCCTGGGTCCTGTTCCTGGGGCTCCCAGCTCTGTCTGCCTTGACCTCTCCATGCCCCCTGCTCCAGGGCTCACCTGCTGCCGTCGCCGTGCCAACGGAACCCTCAGGCTGGGCAGAGCATTGTGAAATGACAGCCTCCCCTCCCCCGCCGCTGGGGCCTGGGCCCAGGGCTGGGAGCTTGCAAGGCAAAGACACACCTCAGCTCAGCTTCTCCTGAGCTGCTCCAGAGCTCGACCCCCCCGGGGCCCCGGGGCCCCAGGGCTGGGGCTCAGAGCAGGAAAGGGCGTTTTATTGGAATGTCCTTTCCTTCTTGATGATTCCTACAAACCGTTTTAAGCTCTGTACATATAGAAAAGCAACATGTGTCATGCCATTTGGGACATGCTGTTCACATGTCTAGCTCCACTAAAACCCTCCTCAGCATATTTCCGAGGCATCAAGGATGAACCAGGAACAGTGCACGGCCCTGATAAATCTGCTTCACTGTCCCAGCTTTAACAGACATCTGAGTGTCACACTACATGGCAGGTCCTGCCAGGGCAACAGCAGGGGAAGCTTCACTCACACAGTGCTACAGCATGGGCTTCCCTCCTAGTGAACGGGTGCAGCAGGGCAAACTCCTGTCACAGAGAATGGGCACAACCACACTGCAAGCTTCATTCACACATGGTCTGGCTTCCGACAGCAAAGCAAGCCTCCTACATTGCACATACTGCACTGTAAAGCGTTAGTCTTTGGACAGGAGAGCTATCCCTCTGCATCACACATACTGGACACCCTGAAGGGCCTCCTCCAGATTGAATTGTTACTGGATCGCCGTCCTATCCCCCTGCCCCAAACCTCTCCCATTGACTGTCAGCATGCTTCTCCTTACCTTCCTGCAGATACAGCACCCCTCTAGGCCTAACGGATGGCACACCAAGCTTCACGGGGCACTTTAAGGTATTCAGTCTCCACCTTTTATCTGTCCTGCTCCTCATTTCACCACGAAGAACCACTGGCAGTATTTCAACATCATTTTGAAACTGAAGTTATGGAACAGCTACAAAACCAGGGGAATGGCGCGGCAGGGGATTTCATTCCATTTCATTCTGTCCTTTGGCTGTGTGCGCAGTGTCAGAAGAGTTTGAGGACTGCAGAAGACACTGGAATAGATTTCTGGGCGAAAGCGCCAGAGATTCTGGCCCCTGCCCCGATCGCCTTACGAACGCCTTACAAACGCCTGGCGGGCTATGCCCTGGCGGGCAAATGTCTTGAGTTGGACACTCAGCGCAGTACCTGAGGAAATTAGAGTGAGGTTTCACTCAGGGACAAGCCTGCCAACCTATGTACTATGGCAGCTGAATGGGGGCATGGGGTCCTCATGTCTCAGGGATCTGCTTCTCTTATC
This sequence comes from Ambystoma mexicanum, assembly GCF_040938575.1. Classification (NCBI taxonomy): domain Eukaryota; kingdom Metazoa; phylum Chordata; class Amphibia; order Caudata; family Ambystomatidae; genus Ambystoma; species Ambystoma mexicanum. Next base: position 1,098,447,269 of record NC_090941.1, read on the forward strand.
CAAAACATCTTGCCTCCCATCAGCCTTAGCCCCTAGCATATGGTAATGAGTGGAGTCTCTACACTTCCCCCGTTGCACATTTGTCAATTCCCAGAGCTCTGTGGCAGACAGGGTAAATGTATCTATGTGTGAGAGAGAGAGGGAGCCAGATAGAGAGAGAGAAAGAGAGAGAGAGGGGGGGGGAGGCTCTGACAGTCACAATGAGAGAAAAGTGAAGTTGCATCCCCTCAAGCACTCCCCTGCACCCATCAGCACAACAGCAAAGTTAGCTTGCATGTTCCCCGTTCTCCCCACTAACCTCACCCAACCCACCCTCCTCTCTTTCAGGACTTGCAGAGTGCCTAGAGACCCTGGAAATGATGGCAGCGGAGCATGGTACAAACACAAATATCAAAATAGAACTATTCCCCTACTGTCTACAAAACCAAGGAACTACTTCACCTTTGTTTTTTTCCACTTCACATTACAAGAGAAAGACGTCCTTCGTTGGCCCTTTTTACGCACTACCATTCGGTTTACACATTTCATCATGTTGAGTCTCCCAGTCGGCAAGAGCTATATATTTGGGTGGGTGATCCCAATGAAGTCAATGGAAATAGAGAAGGTGTTAGAACGGTGATGATTGTGTGCTGCAAGTGTCTTTCCCTTGAAGTCCATAGATATCATGGCCTTGACTAGGGGGTGGTCGAAGTGGCCGATAATTTGCTCAGCAGAAAAAATGCAGAATTTTGGGCAAATTCTGCCACTTCGCCTGCTCTTCCCACAGAGAGAAATTGCCAATTTCAGGCTTTTTCTCCCTGAAATTCGGTTTTTTATGGGAAATGTTTTTTGGTGGCCACAAGAAGTTTCAGACTGAAAACAGATAGTTTGTGAAAAAAACACCATTTCAGATGGTTTGCCAGAAGACATTGATTTTTTCCATTAAATTTTGTTTTAGCGGTCAAAAACATATTTCAGGGAAAAGACACATTTCAGGAAGCAAAATCTGCATAGAAAATTGGCACAACAGCTAAAAAATGTCCCTGCAGACAGAACAGAGCTGGAGGCGAATTTAGGCAATATCGTTCCACCAGTAGTGAGGGTAACTTTGCCCACCCCTAGCCTTGACTAGGGGACTGGAAATGAATCTACAGGGACTGGCCACAAAGTCCAGATGAGGGTGTATTAAGAGCTATGCTTTTTCCTTTCTTATTGGTGCTTTTGTTTTCACACCTTAACCTACCTTTCTTCAGTGCAGTGTCTGGGCCCTGTTTTTCACATGTTCTGTTTTTGAGCCCAGTCACAGGCCTCAGAGAAGGCCGGTGCCCTTTGAGGCCTGAATGCTTCCTCCGCCAGTAGCAGGGCCCCAGGGCTTCTGATAGCAGCAGAGGCCCTGTGAGGAGTGGCCTCGAGCGATCAGGTGGGCTCAGCTGAGCCACCTCCACTGGCCTGGGTCCTGTTCCTGGGGCTCCCAGCTCTGTCTGCCTGGACCTCTCCATGCCCCCTGCTCCAGGGCTCACCTGCTGCCGTCGCCGTGCCAACGGAACCCTCAGGCTGGGCAGAGCATTGTGAAATGACAGCCTCCCCTCCCCCGCCGCTGGGGCCTGGGCCCAGGGCTGGGAGCTTGCAAGGCAAAGACACACCTCAGCTCAGCTTCTCCTGAGCTGCTCCAGAGCTCGACCCCCCCGGGGCCCCAGGGCTGGGGCTCAGAGCAGGAAAGGGCGTTTTATTGGAATGTCCTTTCCTTCTTGATGATTCCTACAAACCGTTTTAAGCTCTGTACATATAGAAAAGCAACATGTGTCATGCCATTTGGGACATGCTGTTCACATGTCTAGCTCCACTAAAACCCTCCTCAGCATATTTCCGAGGCATCAAGGATGAACCAGGAACAGTGCACGGCCCTGACAAATCTGCTTCACTGTCCCAGCTTTAACAGACATCTGAGTGTCACACTACATGGCAGGTCCTGCCAGGGCAACAGCAGGGGAAGCTTCACTCACACAGTGCTACAGCATGGGCTTCCCTCCTAGTGAACGGGTGCAGCAGGGCAAACTCCTGTCACAGAGAATGGGCACAACCACACTGCAAGCTTCATTCACACATGGTCTGGCTTCCGACAGCAAAGCAAGCCTCCTACATTGCACATACTGCACTGTAAAGCGTTAGTCTTTGGACAGCAGAGCTATCCCTCTGCATCACACATACTGGACACCCTGAAGGGCCTCCTCCAGATTGAATTGTTACTGGATCGCCGTCCTATCCCCCTGCCCCAAACCTCTCCCATTGACTGTCAGCATGCTTCTCCTTACCTTCCTGCAGATACAGCACCCCTCTAGGCCTAACGGATGGCACACCAAGCTTCACGGGGCACTTTAAGGTATTCAGTCTCCACCTTTTATCTGTCCTGCTCCTCATTTCACCACAAAGAACCACTGGCAGTATTTCAACATCATTTTGAAACTGAAGTTATGGAACAGCTACAAAACCAGGGGAATGGCGCGGCAGGGGATTTCATTCCATTTCATTCTGTCCTTTGGCTGTGTGCGAAGTGTCAGAAGAGTTTGAGGACTGCAGAAGACACTGGAATAGATTTCTGGGCGAAAGCGCCAGAGATTCTGGCCCCTGCCCCGATCGCCTTACGAACGCCTTACAAACGCCTGGCGGGCTTTGCCCTGGCGGGCAAATGTCTTGAGTTGGACACTCAGCGCAGTACCTGAGGAAATTAGAGTGAGGTTTCACTCAGGGACAAGCCTGCCAACCTATGTACTATGGCAGCTGAATGGGGGCATGGGGTCCTCATGTCTCAGGGATCTGCTTCTCTTATCCAAAACATCTTGCCTCCCATCACCCTTAGCCCCTAGCATATGGTAATGAGTGGAGTCTCTACACTTCCCCCGTTGCACATTTGTCAATTCCCAGAGCTCTGTGGCAGACAGGGTAAATGTATCTATGTGTGAGAGAGAGAGGGAGCCAGATAGAGAGAGAGAAAGAGAGAGAGAGGGGGGGGGAGGCTCTGACAGTCACAATGAGAGAAAAGTGAAGTTGCATCCCCTCAAGCACTCCCCTGCACCCATCAGCACAACAGCAAAGTTAGCTTGCATGTTCCCCGTTCTCCCCACTAACCTCACCCAACCCACCCTCCTCTCTTTCAGGACTTGCAGAGTGCCTAGAGACCCTGGAAATGATGGCAGCGGAGCATGGTACAAACACAAATATCAAAATAGAACTATTCCCCTACTGTCTACAAAACCAAGGAACTACTTCACCTTTGTTTTTTTCCACTTCACATTACAAGAGAAAGACGTCCTTCGTTGGCCCTTTTTACGCACTACCATTCGGTTTACACATTTCATCATGTTGAGTCTCCCAGTCGGCAAGAGCTATATATTTGGGTGGGTGATCCCAATGAAGTCAATGGAAATAGAGAAGGTGTTAGAACGGTGATGATTGTGTGCTGCAAGTGTCTTTCCCTTGAAGTCCATAGATATCATGGCCTTGACTAGGGGGTGGTCGAAGTGGCCGATAATTTGCTCAGCAGAAAAAATGCAGAATTTTGGGCAAATTCTGCCACTTCGCCTGCTCTTCCCACAGAGAGAAATTGCCAATTTCAGGCTTTTTCTCCCTGAAATTCGGTTTTTTAATGGGAAATGTTTTTTGGTGGCCACAAGAAGTTTCAGACTGAAAACAGATAGTTTGTGAAAAAAACACCATTTCAGATGGTTTGCCAGAAGACATTGATTTTTTCCATTAAATTTTGTTTTAGCGGTCAAAAACATGATATTTCAGGGAAAAAACACATTTCAGGAAGCAAAATCTGCATAGAAAATTGGCATAACAGCTAAAAAATGTCCCTGCAGACATAACAGAGCTGGAGGCGAATTTAGGCAATATCGTTCCACCAGTAGTGAGGGTAACTTTGCCCACCCCTAGCCTTGACTAGGGGACTGGAAATGAATCTACAGGGACTGGCCACAAAGTCCAGATGAGGGTGTATTAAGAGCTATGCTTTTTCCTTTCTTATTGGTGCTTTTCTTTTCACACCTGAACCTACCTTTCTTCAGTGCAGTGTCTGGGCCCTGTTTTTCACATGTTCTGTTTTTGAGCCCAGTCACAGGCCTCAGAGAAGGCCGGTGCCCTTTGAGGCCTGGATGCTTCCTCCGCCAGTAGCAGGGCCCCAGGGCTTCTGACAGCAGCAGAGGCCCTGTGAGGAGTGGCCTCGAGCGATCAGGTGGGCTCAGCTGAGCCACCTCCACTGGCCTGGGTCCTGTTCCTGGGGCTCCCAGCTCTGTCTGCCTTGACCTCTCCATGCCCCCTGCTCCAGGGCTCACCTGCTGCCGTCGCCGTGCCAACGGAACCCTCAGGCTGGGCAGAGCATTGTGAAATGACAGCCTCCCCTCCCCCGCCGCTGGGGCCTGGGCCCAGGGCTGGGAGCTTGCAAGGCAAAGACATACCTCAGCTCAGCTTCTCCTGAGCTGCTCCAGAGCTCGACCCCCCCGGGGCCCCGGGGCCCCAGGGCTGGGGCTCAGAGCAGGAAAGGGCGTTTTATTGGAATGTCCTTTCCTTCTTGATGATTCCTACAAACCGTTTTAAGCTCTGTACATATAGAAAAGCAACATGTGTCATGCCATTTGGGACATGCTGTTCACATGTCTAGCTCCACTAAAACCCTCCTCAGCATATTTCCGAGGCATCAAGGATGAACCAGGAACAGTGCACGGCCCTGATAAATCTGCTTCACTGTCCCAGCTTTAACAGACATCTGAGTGTCACACTACATGGCAGGTCCTGCCAGGGCAACAGCAGGGGAAGCTTCACTCACACAGTGCTACAGCATGGGCTTCCCTCCTAGTGAACGGGTGCAGCAGGGCAAACTCCTGTCACAGAGAATGGGCACAACCACACTGCAAGCTTCATTCACACATGGTCTGGCTTCCGACAGCAAAGCAAGCCTCCTACATTGCACATACTGCACTGTAAAGCGTTAGTCTTTGGACAGGAGAGCTATCCCTCTGCATCACACATACTGGACACCCTGAAGGGCCTCCTCCAGATTGAATTGTTACTGGATCGCCGTCCTATCCCCCTGCCCCAAACCTCTCCCATTGACTGTCAGCATGCTTCTCCTTACCTTCCTGCAGATACAGCACCCCTCTAGGCCTAACGGATGGCACACCAAGCTTCACGGGGCACTTTAAGGTATTCAGTCTCCACCTTTTATCTGTCCTGCTCCTCATTTCACCACGAAGAACCACTGGCAGTATTTCAACATCATTTTGAAACTGAAGTTATGGAACAGCTACAAAACCAGGGGAATGGCGCGGCAGGGGATTTCATTCCATTTCATTCTGTCCTTTGGCTGTGTGCGCAGTGTCAGAAGAGTTTGAGGACTGCAGAAGACACTGGAATAGATTTCTGGGCGAAAGCGCCAGAGATTCTGGCCCCTGCCCCGATCGCCTTACGAACGCCTTACAAACGCCTGGCGGGCAAATGTCTTGAGTTGGACACTCAGCGCAGTACCTGAGGAAATTAGAGTGAGGTTTCACTCAGGGACAAGCCTGCCAACCTATGTACTATGGCAGCTGAATGGGGGCATGGGGTCCTCATGTCTCAGGGATCTGCTTCTCTTATCCAAAACATCTTGCCTCCCATCAGCCTTAGCCCCTAGCATATGGTAATGAGTGGAGTCTCTACACTTCCCCCGTTGCACATTTGTCAATTCCCAGAGCTCTGTGGCAGACAGGGTAAATGTATCTATGTGTGAGAGAGAGAGGGAGCCAGATAGAGAGAGAGAAAGAGAGAGAGAGGGGGGGCAGGCTCTGACAGTCACAATGAGAGAAAAGTGAAGTTGCATCCCCTCAAGCACTCCCCTGCACCCATCAGCACAACAGCAAAGTTAGCTTGCATGTTCCCCGTTCTCCCCACTAACCTCACCCAACCCACCCTCCTCTCTTTCAGGACTTGCAGAGTGCCTAGTGACCCTGGAAATGATGGCAGCGGAGCATGGTACAAACACAAATATCAAAATAGAACTATTCCCCTACTGTCTACAAAACCAAGGAACTACTTCACCTTTGTTTTTTTCCACTTCACATTACAAGAGAAAGAAGTCCTTCGTTGGCCCTTTTTACGCACTACCATTCGGTTTACACATTTCATCATGTTGAGTCTCCCAGTCGGCAAGAGCTATATATTTGGGTGGGTGATCCCAATGAAGTCAATGGAAATAGAGAAGGTGTTAGAACGGTGATGATTGTGTGCTGCAAGTGTCTTTCCCTTGAAGTCCATAGATATCATGGCCTTGACTAGGGGGTGGTCGAAGTGGCCGATAATTTGCTCAGCAGAAAAAATGCAGAATTTTGGGCAAATTCTGCCACTTCGCCTGCTCTTCCCACAGAGAGAAATTGCCAATTTCAGGCTTTTTCTCCCTGAAATTCGTTTTTTTATGGGAAATGTTTTTTGGTGGCCACAAGAAGTTTCAGACTGAAAACAGATAGTTTGTGAAAAAAACACCATTTCAGATGGTTTGCCAGAAGACATTGATTTTTTCCATTAAATTTTGTTTTAGCGGTCAAAAACATGATATTTCAGGGAAAAAACACATTTCAGGAAGCAAAATCTGCATAGAAAATTGGCACAACAGCTAAAAAATGTCCCTGCAGACAGAACAGAGCTGGAGGCGAATTTAGGCAATATCGTTCCACCAGTAGTGAGGGTAACTTTGCCCACCCCTAGCCTTGACTAGGGGACTGGAAATGAATCTACAGGGACTGGCCACAAAGTCCAGATGAGGGTGTATTAAGAGCTATGCTTTTTCCTTTCTTATTGGTGCTTTTGTTTTCACACCTTAACCTACCTTTCTTCAGTGCAGTGTCTGGGCCCTGTTTTTCACATGTTCTGTTTTTGAGCCCAGTCACAGGCCTCAGAGAAGGCCGGTGCCCTTTGAGGCCTGAATGCTTCCTCCGCCAGTAGCAGGGCCCCAGGGCTTCTGACAGCAGCAGAGGCCCTGTGAGGAGTGGCCTCGAGCGATCAGGTGGGCTCAGCTGAGCCACCTCCACTGGCCTGGGTCCTGTTCCTGGGGCTCCCAGCTCTGTCTGCCTGGACCTCTCCATGCCCCCTGCTCCAGGGCTCACCTGCTGCCGTCGCCGTGCCAACGGAACCCTCAGGCTGGGCAGAGCATTGTGAAATGACAGCCTCCCCTCCCCCGCCGCTGGGGCCTGGGCCCAGGGCTGGGAGCTTGCAAGGCAAAGACACACCTCAGCTCAGCTTCTCCTGAGCTGCTCCAGAGCTCGACCCCCCCGGGGCCCCGGGGCCCCAGGGCTGGGGCTCAGAGCAGGAAAGGGCGTTTTATTGGAATGTCCTTTCCTTCTTGATGATTCCTACAAACCGTTTTAAGCTCTGTACATATAGAAAAGCAACATGTGTCATGCCATTTGGGACATGCTGTTCACATGTCTAGCTCCACTAAAACCCTCCTCAGCATATTTACGAGGCATCAAGGATGAACCAGGAACAGTGCACGGCCCTGACAAATCTGCTTCACTGTCCCAGCTTTAACAGACATCTGAGTGTCACACTACATGGCAGGTCCTGCCAGGGCAACAGCAGGGGAAGCTTCACTCACACAGTGCTACAGCATGGGCTTCCCTCCTAGTGAACGGGTGCAGCAGGGCAAACTCCTGTCACAGAGAATGGGCACAACCACACTGCAAGCTTCATTCACACATGGTCTGGCTTCCGACAGCAAAGCAAGCCTCCTACATTGCACATACTGCACTGTAAAGCGTTAGTCTTTGGACAGCAGAGCTATCCCTCTGCATCACACATACTGGACACCCTGAAGGGCCTCCTCCAGATTGAATTGTTACTGGATCGCCGTCCTATCCCCCTGCCCCAAACCTCTCCCATTGACTGTCAGCATGCTTCTCCTTACCTTCCTGCAGATACAGCACCCCTCTAGGCCTAACGGATGGCACACCAAGCTTCACAGGGCACTTTAAGGTATTCAGTCTCCACCTTTTATCTGTCCTGCTCCTCATTTCACCACGAAGAACCACTGGCAGTATTTCAACATCATTTTGAAACTGAAGTTATGGAACAGCTACAAAACCAGGGGAATGGCGCGGCAGGGGATTTCATTCCATTTCATTCTGTCCTTTGGCTGTGTGCGCAGTGTCAGAAGAGTTTGAGGACTGCAGAAGACACTGGAATAGATTTCTGGGCGAAAGCGCCAGAGATTCTGGCCCCTGCCCCGATCGCCTTACGAACGCCTTACACACGCCTTACAAACGCCTTACAAACGCCTTACAAACGCCTTACAAACGCCTTACAAACGCCTGGCGGGCAAATGTCTTGAGTTGGACACTCAGCGCAGTACCTGAGGAAATTAGAGTGAGGTTTCACTCAGGGACAAGCCTGCCAACCTATGTACTATGGCAGCTGAATGGGGGCATGGGGTCCTCATGTCTCAGGGATCTGCTTCTCTTATCCAAAACATCTTGCCTCCCATCAGCCTTAGCCCCTAGCATATGGTAATGAGTGGAGTCTCTACACTTCCCCCGTTGCACATTTGTCAATTCCCAGAGCTCTGTGGCAGACAGGGTAAATGTATCTATGTGTGAGAGAGAGAGGGAGCCAGATAGAGAGAGAGAAAGAGAGAGAGAGGGGGGGGAGGCTCTGACAGTCACAATGAGAGAAAAGTGAAGTTGCATCCCCTCAAGCACTCCCCTGCACCCATCAGCACAACAGCAAAGTTAGCTTGCATGTTCCCCGTTCTCCCCACTAACCTCACCCAACCCACCCTCCTCTCTTTCAGGACTTGCAGAGTGCCTAGAGACCCTGGAAATGATGGCAGCGGAGCATGGTACAAACACAAATATCAAAATAGAACTATTCCCCTACTGTCTACAAAACCAAGGAACTACTTCACCTTTGTTTTTTTCCACTTCACATTACAAGAGAAAGACGTCCTTCGTTGGCCCTTTTTACGCACTACCATTCGGTTTACACATTTCATCATGTTGAGTCTCCCAGTCGGCAAGAGCTATATATTTGGGTGGGTGATCCCAATGAAGTCAATGGAAATAGAGAAGGTGTTAGAACGGTGATGATTGTGTGCTGCAAGTGTCTTTCCCTTGAAGTCCATAGATATCATGGCCTTGACTAGGGGGTGGTCGAAGTGGCCGATAATTTGCTCAGCAGAAAAAATGCAGAATTTTGGGCAAATTCTGCCACTTCGCCTGCTCTTCCCACAGAGAGAAATTGCCAATTTCAGGCTTTTTCTCCCTGAAATTCGGTTTTTTATGGGAAATGTTTTTTGGTGGCCACAAGAAGTTTCAGACTGAAAACAGATAGTTTGTGAAAAAAACACCATTTCAGATGGTTTGCCAGAAGACATTGATTTTTTCCATTAAATTTTGTTTTAGCGGTCAAAAACATGATATTTCAGGGAAAAGACACATTTCAGGAAGCAAAATCTGCATAGAAAATTGGCACAACAGCTAAAAAATGTCCCTGCAGACAGAACAGAGCTGGAGGCGAATTTAGGCAATATCGTTCCACCAGTAGTGAGGGTAACTTTGCCCACCCCTAGCCTTGACTAGGGGACTGGAAATGAATCTACAGGGACTGGCCACAAAGTCCAGATGAGGGTGTATTAAGAGCTATGCTTTTTCCTTTCTTATTGGTGCTTTTGTTTTCACACCTTAACCTACCTTTCTTCAGTGCAGTGTCTGGGCCCTGTTTTTCACATGTTCTGTTTTTGAGCCCAGTCACAGGCCTCAGAGAAGGCCGGTGCCCTTTGAGGCCTGAATGCTTCCTCCGCCAGTAGCAGGGCCCCAGGGCTTCTGATAGCAGCAGAGGCCCTGTGAGGAGTGGCCTCGAGCGATCAGGTGGGCTCAGCTGAGCCACCTCCACTGGCCTGGGTCCTGTTCCTGGGGCTCCCAGCTCTGTCTGCCTGGACCTCTCCATGCCCCCTGCTCCAGGGCTCACCTGCTGCCGTCGCCGTGCCAACGGAACCCTCAGGCTGGGCAGAGCATTGTGAAATGACAGCCTCCCCTCCCCCGCCGCTGGGGCCTGGGCCCAGGGCTGGGAGCTTGCAAGGCAAAGACACACCTCAGCTCAGCTTCTCCTGAGCTGCTCCAGAGCTCGACCCCCCCGGGGCCCCAGGGCTGGGGCTCAGAGCAGGAAAGGGTGTTTTATTGGAATGTCCTTTCCTTCTTGATGATTCCTACAAACCGTTTTAAGCTCTGTACATATAGAAAAGCAACATGTGTCATGCCATTTGCGACATGCTGTTCACATGTCTAGCTCCACTAAAACCCTCCTCAGCATATTTCCGAGGCATCAAGGATGAACCAGGAACAGTGCACGGCCCTGACAAATCTGCTTCACTGTCCCAGCTTTAACAGACATCTGAGTGTCACACTACATGGCAGGTCCTGCCAGGGCAACAGCAGGGGAAGCTTCACTCACACAGTGCTACAGCATGGGCTTCCCTCCTAGTGAACGGGTGCAGCAGGGCAAACTCCTGTCACAGAGAATGGGCACAACCACACTGCAAGCTTCATTCACACATGGTCTGGCTTCCGACAGCAAAGCAAGCCTCCTACATTGCACATACTGCACTGTAAAGCGTTAGTCTTTGGACAGCAGAGCTATCCCTCTGCATCACACATACTGGACACCCTGAAGGGCCTCCTCCAGATTGAATTGTTACTGGATCGCCGTCCTATCCCCCTGCCCCAAACCTCTCCCATTGACTGTCAGCATGCTTCTCCTTACCTTCCTGCAGATACAGCACCCCTCTAGGCCTAACGGATGGCACACCAAGCTTCACAGGGCACTTTAAGGTATTCAGTCTCCATCTTTTATCTGTCCTGCTCCTCATTTCACCACGAAGAACCACTGGCAGTATTTCAACATCATTTTGAAACTGAAGTTATGGAACAGCTACAAAACCAGGGGAATGGCGCGGCAGGGGATTTCATTCCATTTCATTCTGTCCTTTGGCTGTGTGCGCAGTGTCAGAAGAGTTTGAGGACTGCAGAAGACACTGGAATAGATTTCTGGGCGAAAGCGCCAGAGATTCTGGCCCCTGCCCCGATCGCCTTACAAACGCCTTACAAACGCCTTACAAACGCCTGGCGGGCTTTGCCCTGGCGGGCAAATGTCTTGAGTTGGACACTCAGCGCAGTACCTGAGGAAATTAGAGTGAGGTTTCACTCAGGGACAAGCCTGCCAACCTATGTACTATGGCAGCTGAATGGGGGCATGGGGTCCTCATGTCTCAGGGATCTGCTTCTCTTATCCAAAACATCTTGCCTCCCATCAGCCTTAGCCCCTAGCATATGGTAATGAGTGGAGTCTCTACACTTCCCCCGTTGCACATTTGTCAATTCCCAGAGCTCTGTGGCAGACAGGGTAAATGTATCTATGTGTGAGAGAGAGAGGGAGCCAGATAGAGAGAGAGAAAGAGAGAGAGAGGGGGGGGGGGCAGGCTCTGACAGTCACAATGAGAGAAAAGTGAAGTTGCATCCCCTCAAGCACTCCCCTGCACCCATCAGCACAACAGCAAAGTTAGCTTGCATGTTCCCCGTTCTCCCCACTAACCTCACCCAACCCACCCTCCTCTCTTTCAGGACTTGCAGAGTGCCTAGAGACCCTGGAAATGATGGCAGCGGAGCATGGTACAAACACAAATATCAAAATAGAACTATTCCCCTACTGTCTACAAAACCAAGGAACTACTTCACCTTTGTTTTTTTCCACTTCACATTACAAGAGAAAGAAGTCCTTCGTTGGCCCTTTTTACGCACTACCATTCGGTTTACACATTTCATCATGTTGAGTCTCCCAGTCGGCAAGAGCTATATATTTGGGTGGGTGATCCCAATGAAGTCAATGGAAATAGAGAAGGTGTTAGAACGGTGATGATTGTGTGCTGCAAGTGTCTTTCCCTTGAAGTCCATAGATATCATGGCCTTGACTAGGGGGTGGTCGAAGTGGCCGATAATTTGCTCAGCAGAAAAAATGCAGAATTTTGGGCAAATTCTGCCACTTCGCCTGCTCTTCCCACAGAGAGAAATTGCCAATTTCAGGCTTTTTCTCCCTGAAATTCGGTTTTTTATGGGAAATGTTTTTTGGTGGCCACAAGAAGTTTCAGACTGAAAACAGATAGTTTGTGAAAAAAACACCATTTCAGATGGTTTGCCAGAAGACATTGATTTTTTCCATTAAATTTTGTTTTAGCGGTCAAAAACATGATATTTCAGGGAAAAAACACATTTCAGGAAGCAAAATCTGCATAGAAAATTGGCACAACAGCTAAAAAATGTCCCTGCAGACAGAACAGAGCTGGAGGCGAATTTAGGCAATATCGTTCCACCAGTAGTGAGGGTAACTTTGCCCACCCCTAGCCTTGACTAGGGGACTGGAAATGAATCTACAGGGACTGGCCACAAAGTCCAGATGAGGGTGTATTAAGAGCTATGCTTTTTCCTTTCTTATTGGTGCTTTTGTTTTCACACCTTAACCTACCTTTCTTCAGTGCAGTGTCTGGGCCCTGTTTTTCACATGTTCTGTTTTTGAGCCCAGTCACAGGCCTCAGAGAAGGCCGGTGCCCTTTGAGGCCTGAATGCTTCCTCCGCCAGTAGCAGGGCCCCAGGGCTTCTGATAGCAGCAGAGGCCCTGTGAGGAGTGGCCTCGAGCGATCAGGTGGGCTCAGCTGAGCCACCTCCACTGGCCTGGGTCCTGTTCCTGGGGCTCCCAGCTCTGTCTGCCTTGACCTCTCCATGCCCCCTGATCCAGGGCTCACCTGCTGCCGTCGCCGTGCCAACGGAACCCTCAGGCTGGGCAGAGCATTGTGAAATGACAGCCTCCCCTCCCCCGCCGCTGGGGCCTGGGCTGGGAGCTTGCAAGGCAAAGGCACACCTCAGCTCAGCTTCTCCTGAGCTGCTCCAGAGCTCGACCCCCCCGGGGGCCCGGGGCCCCAGGGCTGGGGCTCAGAGCAAGAAAGGGCGTTTTATTGGAATGTCCTTTCCTTCTTGATGATTCCTACAAACCGTTTTAAGCTCTGTACATATAGAAAAGCAACATGTGTCATGCCATTTGGGACATGCTGTTCACATGTCTAGCTCCACTAAAACCCTCCTCAGCATATTTCCGAGGCATCAAGGATGAACCAGGAACAGTGCACGACCCCGACAAATCTGCTTCACTGTCCCAGCTTTAACAGACATCTGAGTGTCACACTACATGGCAGGTCCTGCCAGGGCAACAGCAGGGGAAGCTTCACTCACACAGTGCTACAGCATGGGCTTCCCTCCTAGTGAACGGGTGCAGCAGGGCAAACTCCTGTCACAGAGAATGGGCACAACCACACTGCAAGCTTCATTCACACATGGTCTGGCTTCCGACAGCAAAGCAAGCCTCCTACATTGCACATACTGCACTGTAAAGCGTTAGTCTTTGGACAGCATAGCTATCCCTCTGCATCACACATACTGGACACCCTGAAGGGCCTCCTCCAGATTGAATTGTTACTGGATCGCCGTCCTATCCCTCTGCCCCAAACCTCTCCCAATGACTGTCAGCATGCTTCTGCTTACCTTCCTGCAGATACAGCACCCCTCTAGGCCTAACGGATGGCACACCAAGCTTCACAGGGCACTTTAAGGTATTCAGTCTTCACCTTTTATCTGTCCTGCTCCTCATTTCACCACGAAGAACCACTGGCAGTATTTCAACATCATTTTGAAACTGAAGTTGTGGAACAGCTACAAAACCAGGGGAATGGCGCGGCAGGGGATTTCATTCCATTTCATTCTGTCCTTTGGCTGTGTGCGCAGTGTCAGAAGAGTTTGAGGACTGCAGAAGACACTGGAATAGATTTCTGGGCGAAAGCGCCAGAGATTCTGGCCCCTGCCCCGATCGCCTTACGAACACCTTACAAACGCCTGGCGGGCTTTGCCCTGGCGGGCAAATGTCTGAGTTGGACACTCAGCGCAGTACCTGAGCAAATTAGAGTGAGGTTTCACTCAGGGACAAGCCTGCCAACCTATGTACTATGGCAGCTGAATGGGGGCATGGGGTCCTCATGTCTCAGGGATCTGCTTCTCTTATCCAAAACATCTTGCCTCCCATCAGCCTTAGCCACTAGCATATGGTAATGAGTGGAGTCTCTACACTTCCCCCGTTGCACATTTGTCGATTCCCAGAGCTCTGTGGCAGACAGGGTAAATGTATCTATGTGTGAGAGAGAGAGGGAGCCAGATAGAGAGAGAGAAAGAGAGAGAGAGAGAGGGGGGGGGGCAGGCTCTGACAGTCACAATGAGAGAAAAGTGAAGTTGCATCCCCTCAAGCACTCCCCTGCACCCATCAACACAACAGCAAAGTTAGCTTGCATGTTCCCCGTTCTCCCCACTAACCCACCCACCCACCCTCCTCTCTTTCAGGACTTGCAGAGTGCCTAGAGACCCTGGAAATGATGGCAGCGGAGCATGGTACAAACACAAATATCAAAATAGAACTATTCCCCTTCTGTCTACAAAACCAAGGAACTACTTCACCTTTGTTTTTTTCCACTTCACATTACAAGAGAAAGACGTCCTTCGTTGGCCCTTTTTACGCACTACCATTCGGTTTACACATTTCATCCTGTTGAGTCTCCCAGTCGGCAAGAGCTATATATTTGGGTGGGTGATCCCAATGAAGTCAATGGAAATAGAGAAGGTGTTAGAACGGTGATGATTGTGTGCTGCAAGTGTCTTTCCCTTGACGTCCATAGATATCATGGCCTTGACTAGGGGGTGGTCGAAGTGGCCGATAATTTGCTCAGCAGAAAAAATGCAGAATTTTGGGCAAATTCTGCCACTTCGCCTGCTCTGCCCACAGAGAGAAATTGCCAATTTCAGGCTTTTTCTCCCTGAAATTCGTTTTTTTATGGGAAATGTTTTTTGGTGGCCACAAGAAGTTTCAGACTGAAAACAGATAGTTTGTGAAAAAAACACCATTTCAGATGGTTTGCCAGAAGACATTGATTTTTTCCATTAAATTTTGTTTTAGCGGTCAAAAACATGATATTTCAGGGAAAAAACACATTTCAGGAAGCAAAATCTGCATAGAAAATTGGCACAACAGCTAAAAAATGTCCCTGCAGACAGAACAGAGCTGGAGGCGAATTTAGGCAATATCGTTCCACCAGTAGTGAGGGTAACTTTGCCCACCCCTAGCCTTGACTAGGGGACTGAAAATGAATCTACAGGGACTGGCCACAAAGTCCAGATGAGGGTGTATTAAGAGCTATGCTTTTTCCTTTCTTATTGGTGCTTTTGTTTTCACACCTGAACCTACCTTTCTTCAGTGCAGTGTCTGGGCCCTGTTTTTCACATGTTCTGTTTTTGAGCCCAGTCACAGGCCTCAGAGAAGGCCGGTGCCCTTTGAGGCCTGAAGGCTTCCTCCGCCAGTAGCAGGGCCCCAGGGCTTCTGACAGCAGCAGAGGCCCTGTGAGGAGTGGCCTCGAGCCGTCAGGTGGGCTCAGCTGAGCCACCTCCACTGGCCTGGGTCCTGTTCCTGGGGCTCCCAGCTCTGTCTGCCTTGACCTCTCCATGCCCCCTGCTCCAGGGCTCACCTGCTGCCGTCGCCGTGCCAATGGAACCCTCAGGCTGGGCAGAGCATTGTGAAATGACAGCCTCCCCTCCCCCGCCGCTGGGGCCTGGGCCCAGGGCTGGGAGCTTGCAAGGCAAAGGCACACCTCAGCTCAGCTTCTCCTGAGCTGCTCCAGAGCTCGACCCCCCGGGGCCCCAGGGCTGGGGCTCAGAGCAGGGAAGGGCGTTTTATTGGAATGTCCTTTCCTTCTTGATGATTCCTACAAACCGTTTTAAGCTCTGTACATATAGAAAAGCAACATGTGTCATGCCATTTGGGACATGCTGTTCACATGTCTAGCTCCACTAAAACCCTCCTCAGCATATTTCCGAGGCATCAAGGATGAACCAGGAACAGTGCACGACCCCGACAAATCTGCTTCACTGTCCCAGCTTTAACAGACATCTGAGTGTCACACTACATGGCAGGTCCTGCCAGGGCAACAGCAGGGGAAGCTTCACTCACACAGTGCTACAGCATGGGCTTCCCTCCTAGTGAACGGGTGCAGCAGGGCAAACTCCTGTCACAGAGAATGGGCACAACCACACTGCAAGCTTCATTCACACATGGTCTGGCCTCCGACAGCAAAGCAAGCCTCCTACATTGCACATACTGCACTGTAAAGCGTTAGTCTTTGGACAGCATAGCTATCCCTCTGCATCACACATACTGGACACCCTGAAGGGCCTCCTCCAGATTGAATTGTTACTGGATCGCCGTCCTATCCCTCTGCCCCAAACCTCTCCCAATGACTGTCAGCATGCTTCTGCTTACCTTCCTGCAGATACAGCACCCCTCTAGGCCTAACGGATGGCACACCAAGCTTCACAGGGCACTTTAAGGTATTCAGTCTTCACCTTTTATCTGTCCTGCTCCTCATTTCACCACGAAGAACCACTGGCAGTATTTCAACATCATTTTGAAACTGAAGTTGTGGAACAGCTACAAAACCAGGGGAATGGCGCGGCAGGGGATTTCATTCCATTTCATTCTGTCCTTTGGCTGTGTGCGCAGTGTCAGAAGAGTTTGAGGACTGCAGAAGACACTGGAATAGATTTCTGGGCGAAAGCGCCAGAGATTCTGGCCCCTGCCCCGATCGCCTTACGAACACCTTACAAACGCCTGGCGGGCTTTGCCCTGGCGGGCAAATGTCTGAGTTGGACACTCAGCGCAGTACCTGAGCAAATTAGAGTGAGGTTTCACTCAGGGACAAGCCTGCCAACCTATGTACTATGGCAGCTGAATGGGGGCATGGGGTCCTCATGTCTCAGGGATCTGCTTCTCTTATCCAAAACATCTTGCCTCCCATCAGCCTTAGCCACTAGCATATGGTAATGAGTGGAGTCTCTACACTTCCCCCGTTGCACATTTGTCGATTCCCAGAGCTCTGTGGCAGACAGGGTAAATGTATCTATGTGTGAGAGAGAGAGGGAGCCAGATAGAGAGAGAGAAAGAGAGAGAGAGAGAGGGGGGGGGGGCAGGCTCTGACAGTCACAATGAGAGAAAAGTGAAGTTGCATCCCCTCAAGCACTCCCCTGCACCCATCAACACAACAGCAAAGTTAGCTTGCATGTTCCCCGTTCTCCCCACTAACCCACCCACCCACCCTCCTCTCTTTCAGGACTTGCAGAGTGCCTAGAGACCCTGGAAATGATGGCAGCGGAGCATGGTACAAACACAAATATCAAAATAGAACTATTCCCCTTCTGTCTACAAAACCAAGGAACTACTTCACCTTTGTTTTTTTCCACTTCACATTACAAGAGAAAGACGTCCTTCGTTGGCCCTTTTTACGCACTACCATTCGGTTTACACATTTCATCCTGTTGAGTCTCCCAGTCGGCAAGAGCTATATATTTGGGTGGGTGATCCCAATGAAGTCAATGGAAATAGAGAAGGTGTTAGAACGGTGATGATTGTGTGCTGCAAGTGTCTTTCCCTTGAAGTCCATAGATATCATGGCCTTGACTAGGGGGTGGTCGAAGTGGCCGATAATTTGCTCAGCAGAAAAAATGCAGAATTTTGGGCAAATTCTGCCACTTCGCCTGCTCTGCCCACAGAGAGAAATTGCCAATTTCAGGCTTTTTCTCCCTGAAATTCGTTTTTTTATGGGAAATGTTTTTTGGTGGCCACAAGAGGTTTCAGACTGAAAACAGATAGTTTGTGAAAAAAACACCCATTTCAGATGGTTTGCCAGAAGACATTGCTTTTTTCCATTAAATTTTGTTTTAGCGGTCAAAAACATGATATTTCAGGGAAAAAACACATTTCAGGAAGCAAAATCTGCATAGATAATTGGCACAACAGCTAAAAAATGTCCCTGCAGACAGAACAGAGCTGGAGGCGAATTTAGGCAATATCGTTCCACCAGTAGTGAGGGTAACTTTGCCCACCCCTAGCCTTGACTAGGGGACTGAAAATGAATCTACAGGGACTGGCCACAAAGTCCAGATGAGGGTGTATTAAGAGCTATGCTTTTTCCTTTCTTATTGGTGCTTTTGTTTTCACACCTTAACCTACCTTTCTTCAGTGCAGTGTCTGGGCCCTGTTTTTCACATGTTCTGTTTTTGAGCCCAGTCACAGGCCTCAGAGAAGGCCGGTGCCCTTTGAGGCCTGAAGGCTTCCTCCGCCAGTAGCAGGGCCCCAGGGCTTCTGACAGCAGCAGAGGCCCTGTGAGGAGTGGCCTCGAGCGATCGGGTGGGCTCAGCTGAGCCACCTCCACTGGCCTGGGTCCTGTTCCTGGGGCTCCCAGCTCTGTCTGCCTTGACCTCTCCATGCCCCCTGCTCCAGGGCTCACCTGCTGCCGTCGCCGTGCCAACGGAACCCTCAGGCTGGGCAGAGCATTGTGAAATGACAGCCTCCCCTCCCCCGCCGCTGGGGCCTGGGCCCAGGGCTGGGAGCTTGCAAGGCAAAGGCACACCTCAGCTCAGCTTCTCCTGAGCTGCTCCAGAGCTCGACCCCCCCGGGGGCCCGGAGCCCCAGGGCTGGGGCTCAGAGCAGGAAAGGGCGTTTTATTGGAATGTCCTTTCCTTCTTGATGATTCCTACAAACCGTTTTAAGCTCTGTACATATAGAAAAGCAACATGTGTCATGCCATTTGGGACATGCTGTTCACATGTCTAGCTCCACTAAAACCCTCCTCAGCATATTTCCGAGGCATCAAGGATGAACCAGGAACAGTGCACGACCCCGACAAATCTGCTTCACTGTCCCAGCTTTAACAGACATCTGAGTGTCACACTACATGGCAGGTCCTGCCAGGGCAACAGCAGGGGAAGCTTCACTCACACAGTGCTACAGCATGGGCTTCCCTCCTAGTGAACGGGTGCAGCAGGGCAAACTCCTGTCACAGAGAATGGGCACAACCACACTGCAAGCTTCATTCACACATGGTCTGGCTTCCGACAGCAAAGCAAGCCTCCTACATTGCACATACTGCACTGTAAAGCGTTAGTCTTTGGACAGCATAGCTATCCCTCTGCATCACACATACTGGACACCCTGAAGGGCCTCCTCCAGATTGAATTGTTACTGGATCGCCGTCCTATCCCTCTGCCCCATACCTCTCCCAATGACTGTCAGCATGCTTCTGCTTACCTTCCTGCAGATACAGCACCCCTCTAGGCCTAACGGATGGCACACCAAGCTTCACAGGGCACTTTAAGGTATTCAGTCTCCACCTTTTATCTGTCCTGCTCCTCATTTCACCACGAAGAACCACTGGCAGTATTTCAACATCATTTTGAAACTGAAGTTGTGGAACAGCTACAAAACCAGGGGAATGGCGCGGCAGGGGATTTCATTCCATTTCATTCTGTCCTTTGGCTGTGTGCGCAGTGTCAGAAGAGTTTGAGGACTGCAGAAGACACTGGAATAGATTTCTGGGCGAAAGCGCCAGAGATTCTGGCCCCTGCCCCGATCGCCTTACAAACGCCTGGCGGGCTTTGCCCTGGCGGGCAAATGTCTGAGTTGGACACTCAGCGCAGTACCTGAGCAAATTAGAGTGAGGTTTCACTCAGGGACAAGCCTGCCAACCTATGTACTATGGCAGCTGAATGGGGGCATGGGGTCCTCATGTCTCAGGGATCTGCTTCTCTTATCCAAAACATCTTGCCTCCCATCAGCCTTAGCCCCTAGCATATGGTAATGAGTGGAGTCTCTACACTTCCCCCGTTGCACATTTGTCAATTCCCAGAGCTCTGTGGCAGACAGGGTAAATGTATCTATGTGTGAGAGAGAGAGGGAGCCAGATAGAGAGAGAGAAAGAGAGAGAGAGGGGGGGGCAGGCTCTGACAGTCACAATGAGAGAAAAGTGAAGTTGCATCCCCTCAAGCACTCCCCTGCACCCATCAGCACAACAGCAAAGTTAGCTTGCATGTTCCCCGTTCTCCCCACTAACCTCACCCAACCCACCCTCCTCTCTTTCAGGACTTGCAGAGTGCCTAGAGACCCTGGAAATGATGGCAGCGGAGCATGGTACAAACACAAATATCAAAATAGAACTATTCCCCTACTGTCTACAAAACCAAGGAACTACTTCACCTTTGTTTTTTTCCACTTCACATTACAAGAGAAAGACGTCCTTCGTTGGCCCTTTTTACGCACTACCATTCGGTTTACACATTTCATCCTGTTGAGTCTCCCAGTCGGCAAGAGCTATATATTTGGGTGGGTGATCCCAATGAAGTCAATGGAAATAGAGAAGGTGTTAGAACGGTGATGATTGTGTGCTGCAAGTGTCTTTCCCTTGAAGTCCATAGATATCATGGCCTTGACTAGGGGGTGGTCGAAGTGGCCGATAATTTGCTCAGCAGAAAAAATGCAGAATTTTGGGCAAATTCTGCCACTTCGCCTGCTCTGCCCACAGAGAGAAATTGCCAATTTCAGGCTTTTTCTCCCTGAAATTCGTTTTTTTATGGGAAATGTTTTTTGGTGGCCACAAGAGGTTTCAGACTGAAAACAGATAGTTTGTGAAAAAAACACCCATTTCAGATGGTTTGCCAGAAGACATTGCTTTTTTCCATTAAATTTTGTTTTAGCGGTCAAAAACATGATATTTCAGGGAAAAAACACATTTCAGGAAGCAAAATCTGCATAGATAATTGGCACAACAGCTAAAAAATGTCCCTGCAGACAGAACAGAGCTGGAGGCGAATTTAGGCAATATCGTTCCACCAGTAGTGAGGGTAACTTTGCCCACCCCTAGCCTTGACTAGGGGACTGAAAATGAATCTACAGGGACTGGCCACAAAGTCCAGATGAGGGTGTATTAAGAGCGATGCTTTTTCCTTTCTTATTGGTGCTTTTGTTTTCACACCTGAACCTACCTTTCTTCAGTGCAGTGTCTGGGCCCTGTTTTTCACATGTTCTGTTTTTGAGCCCAGTCACAGGCCTCAGAGAAGGCCGGTGCCCTTTGAGGCCTGAAGGCTTCCTCCGCCAGTAGCAGGGCCCCAGGGCTTCTGACAGCAGCAGAGGCCCTGTGAGGAGTGGCCTCGAGCGATCAGGTGGGCTCAGCTGAGCCACCTCCACTGGCCTGGGTCCTGTTCCTGGGGCTCCCAGCTCTGTCTGCCTTGACCTCTCCATGCCCCCTGCTCCAGGGCTCACCTGCTGCCGTCGCCGTGCCAACGGAACCCTCAGGCTGGGCAGAGCATTGTGAAATGACAGCCTCCCCTCCCCCGCCGCTGGGGCCTGGGCCCAGGGCTGGGAGCTTGCAAGGCAAAGGCACACCTCAGCTCAGCTTCTCCTGAGCTGCTCCAGAGCTCGACCCCCCCGGGGGCCCGGAGCCCCAGGGCTGGGGCTCAGAGCAGGAAAGGGCGTTTTATTGGAATGTCCTTTCCTTCTTGATGATTCCTACAAACCGTTTTAAGCTCTGTACATATAGAAAAGCAACATGTGTCATGCCATTTGGGACATGCTGTTCACATGTCTAGCTCCACTAAAACCCTCCTCAGCATATTTCCGAGGCATCAAGGATGAACCAGGAACAGTGCACGACCCCGACAAATCTGCTTCACTGTCCCAGCTTTAACAGACATCTGAGTGTCACACTACATGGCAGGTCCTGCCAGGGCAACAGCAGGGGAAGCTTCACTCACACAGTGCTACAGCATGGGCTTCCCTCCTAGTGAACGGGTGCAGCAGGGCAAACTCCTGTCACAGAGAATGGGCACAACCACACTGCAAGCTTCATTCACACATGGTCTGGCTTCCGACAGCAAAGCAAGCCTCCTACATTGCACATACTGCACTGTAAAGCGTTAGTCTTTGGACAGCATAGCTATCCCTCTGCATCACACATACTGGACACCCTGAAGGGCCTCCTCCAGATTGAATTGTTACTGGATCGCCGTCCTATCCCTCTGCCCCATACCTCTCCCAATGACTGTCAGCATGCTTCTGCTTACCTTCCTGCAGATACAGCACCCCTCTAGGCCTAACGGATGGCACACCAAGCTTCACAGGGCACTTTAAGGTATTCAGTCTCCACCTTTTATCTGTCCTGCTCCTCATTTCACCACGAAGAACCACTGGCAGTATTTCAACATCATTTTGAAACTGAAGTTGTGGAACAGCTACAAAACCAGGGGAATGGCGCGGCAGGGGATTTCATTCCATTTCATTCTGTCCTTTGGCTGTGTGCGCAGTGTCAGAAGAGTTTGAGGACTGCAGAAGACACTGGAATAGATTTCTGGGCGAAAGCGCCAGAGATTCTGGCCCCTGCCCCGATCGCCTTACAAACGCCTGGCGGGCTTTGCCCTGGCGGGCAAATGTCTGAGTTGGACACTCAGCGCAGTACCTGAGCAAATTAGAGTGAGGTTTCACTCAGGGACAAGCCTGCCAACCTATGTACTTTGGCAGCTGAATGGGGGCATGGGGTCCTCATGTCTCAGGGATCTGCTTCTCTTATCCAAAACATCTTGCCTCCCATCAGCCTTAGCCACTAGCATATGGTAATGAGTGGAGTCTCTACACTTCCCCCGTTGCACATTTGTCGATTCCCAGAGCTCTGTGGCAGACAGGGTAAATGTATCTATGTGTGAGAGAGAGAGGGAGCCAGATAGAGAGAGAGAAAGAGAGAGAGAGAGGGGGGGGGGGGCAGGCTCTGACAGTCACAATGAGAGAAAAGTGAAGTTGCATCCCCTCAAGCACTCCCCTGCACCCATCAACACAACAGCAAAGTTAGCTTGCATGTTCCCCGTTCTCCCCACTAACCCACCCACCCACCCTCCTCTCTTTCAGGACTTGCAGAGTGCCTAGAGACCCTGGAAATGATGGCAGCGGAGCATGGTACAAACACAAATATCAAAATAGAACTATTCCCCTACTGTCTACAAAACCAAGGAACTACTTCACCTTTGTTTTTTTCCACTTCACATTACAAGAGAAAGACGTCCTTCGTTGGCCCTTTTTACGCACTACCATTCGGTTTACACATTTCATCCTGTTGAGTCTCCCAGTCGGCAAGAGCTATATATTTGGGTGGGTGATCCCAATGAAGTCAATGGAAATAGAGAAGGTCTTAGAACGGTGATGATTGTGTGCTGCAAGTGTCTTTCCCTTGAAGTCCATAGATATCATGGCCTTGACTAGGGGGTGGTCGAAGTGGCCGATAATTTGCTCAGCAGAAAAAATGCAGAATTTTGGGCAAATTCTGCCACTTCGCCTGCTCTGCCCACAGAGAGAAATTGCCAATTTCAGGCTTTTTCTCCCTGAAATTCGTTTTTTTATGGGAAATGTTTTTTGGTGGCCACAAGAAGTTTCAGACTGAAAACAGGGCCCAGGGCTGGGAGCTTGCAAGGCAAAGACACACCTCAGCTCAGCTTCTCCTGAGCTGCTCCAGAGCTCGACCCCCCCGGGGGCCCGGGGCCCCAGGGCTGGGGCTCAGAGCAGGAAGGAACAAGTTACTTACCTGTAACTGTTGTTCTCCAGCATGGGTCTGGCATGGATTCACATGCTCATGAATATTCCCCGTCGTCAGGCTGGGAATCCTCGGTAAAGAAAAAACCAGTATCAGTTTCGTTTCTGATCTGTCTTTCGTAGTAATAACCAATCACTGGTCTCTGCGTCATACTGACCACAGCCAATGACTGCCCTCTACCTAAGCACCGCCTCTGGCAGCCATCTTCAGATTTGGAAGCACGTGAAGTGGCAGTATGACCAAGTGAAGAGCCGCAGAGGGGTAGGCGGGAGGGTTCGCATGTGAATCCATGCCAGACCCATGCTGGAGAACAACAGTTACAGGTAAGTAACTTGTTCCTTCTCCAGCATGGGGTCTGGCATGGATTCACATGCTCATGAATAAAGAATACATAGCAGTACACACATGCACAACCACGGGAGGTGGCAAAGGCTCAACATTAAGCATCACATCAACTCAACATTAAGCATCTTACCTCCTCACCAGGCTCACCTCAGGCGAACAGGTTGCGCAGCACTGCTTGGCCGACCCTGGACTCCTCCCTGGAATCCCGGTCGACGCAGTAGAATTTCGTGAAGGTGTGCGTCGACCTCCACGTAGCAGCCCTGCATATGTCCAGCAGGGGCACACCAGATAGGAACGCCGTGGTAGCTGCGATCGCTCTGGTGGAATGGGCTCTCGGACGGCCAGGCAGCGGTCGGTTTGCCAACCGGTGACAGTACATGATACAGCCGGAGAGCCATCTGGAGATGGAAGCCTTCGAGAGAGCCTTCCCCTGATTGACAGGTCCAAAGTTCACAAAGAGTTGCGACGTCTTCCGAAAACCCTTCGTGCGGTCCACGTAGAACTTCAGCGCTCTAGCTACATCCAGCGAGTGCAAAGTCCTCTCAGCCGGCGACGAAGGCGACGGGAAGAACACAGGTAACACCAAGGGTTCGTTGAGATGGAAGTCCGACGGTACCTTGGGCATGAAGGAGGGGTGCGTCCTGAGCACTACCCTCGTGTCGTGGAAAGTCAAGTACGGGGCCTTGCAGGAAAGGGCCTGGATCTCTCCCACTCGTCGTGCGGAGGTGATGGCCACAAGAAAAGCTGTTTTCCACGATAGAAACTTCAACGGGGCCGAGTGCAGAGGCTCGAACGGAGGTCCCATGAGCTTGGTCAGCACCACGTTGAGCTCCCACGCCGGGGCCGGAGCCTTCACCGGCGGGAACGATCTGAACAGTCCCTTCATGAACTCTTTCACCAGACGATGAGACCACAAGGACGTCCGCCCCGTGGTTCTGGTGTATCGGGAGATCGCAGCAAGGTGAATCTTGATGGACGCGTGTGCCAAACCAGCTTTGGCCAGCGTCAGCAGGTACGGCAGTACTTGGGGAGCCGTAATCCGTAGAGGGTTAATCTTCTGTGCGTGGCACCAGACAGAGAACCTCTTCCATTTGTGTCCGTAGCATTTAAGAGTCGAGGACGCCCTGGCCTTTGCAAGAACCTCTCTGCAATCGGCCGGTATGTCGTATCCTCCAAACTCTAGCGCTGCAGGAGCCAGGCCTGCAAGTTCAGCGACTTCGGGTCGTGGTGGAGGATGGCGCCTCCTTCCCTGGAGAGTAGATCCGCGTCCGCCGGCAGCTTGATCGGCGGGGACGCTGACAAGTCCAGAAGGTCCGGGAACCATATCTGCCTCGGCCACGCAGGTGCGACGAGGATCATCCTGCACCGTGACCTCTTGAGCTGGTTGACGAGCCGGATTAGCAGAGGCAAGGGAGGGAACGCGTAGAGGAACAGGCCCTCCCAGGGGAACGAGAAAGCATCGCCCATGCTCCTCGTCTGGGGAAACCTGCTGGCGAACCTCCGGCACTTGGTGTTCGTCGCCGTCGCGAACAGGTCGATCTGGGGTGTGCCCCACCGTCGGAAGAGGCGATCCACCAGATCCTGCCGTAGTTCCCACTCGTGGCACGAGCGCAGCTCCCTGCTGAGTGAGTCGGCGATGGTGTTTTTTATCCCTGCCAGATGAAACGGCACCAGAAAAATCCCTTGGGCGACGGCCCAATGCCACAGGTCCTGCGCCTCCTTGGACAGCGCTGGGGACCTGGTTCCGCCCTGTTTCCTGATGTAAAACATGGTGGTGGTGTTGTCGGTGAAGATCCTCACCACCTTGCCCTTGAGGGACGGAAGGAAGGACCTGAGGGCCCAAAACACTGCACGGAGCTCCAGGACGTTGATATGCAGGGACTTCTCCGTCGGGAGCCAGAGTCCCCTCGCGTGCAGATTTTCGGTGTGCGCTCCCCACCCTTCCAGGGAAGCATCCGTGGTCACAGTCTCCTGGTGGGCTGGGGTCTGGAAGTCCATGCCCGCCGTCAGATGCGCGCGGGTACCCCACCACCGTATCGCTCGTCGGAAACTCTCGTCGAGCTTGATCCTTTCCTCGAAGCTGCCCGTCGTCTGGATCCAGCGCGCATCCAGGAATTCTTGCAACGGGCGCATCCGGAGCCTGCACATGGGAATGAGGTAGATGCAGGAAGACATCATCCCGAGGAGGGACTTGATGGATCTCACTTTGGCCGCGTCGGCCACCAACATCCGTTGCACCTTGCCCAAGATGGTCCTGGTCCTCTCCTCCGACGGGGAGGCCAGAGGGGACACTGTGTCGAGCCTCGCTCCCAGAAACAGTGCGACTTGCGCGGGCACCAGGTGGGATTTGGCGTAGTTCACGGAGAATCCCAGGTCCGTGAGGAGTTGGACGGTCCTTGCCGTGTGGACCACGGCGAGCTCCTTCGTCTTGGCGCGGATGAGCCAGTCGTCCAGGTAGGGGTAGACGTGAATACCCTCGCGGCGCAGCTGCGCCGCCACCGGTGCGAGGCACTTGGTGAATACCCTGGGTGCCGACCGTAGTCCGAAGGGAAGGGCTTTGAACTGGTAATGACGCCCTTGGACCACGAACCTGAGGAATTTTCGGTGCCCCTTTAGGATGGGAATGTGGAAGTAGGCATCCTCCAAATCCAATGACGATAGGAAGTCTCCTTCCTCCAGTTGACCCAGGACGTGCTGGAGGGTGACCATCCGGAACTTCTGCGCCTTGATGAACTTGTTCAGCCGTTGCAGGTCCAGGATGGGGCGCCATCCTCCCGTCTTCTTCTTCACGAGGAAGTATCGCGAGTAGACTCCGGAGCCCCGAAGCCTCTTTGGGACGAGTTCGATGGCGCCCTTTCTGAGCATCGCCTTTACCTCCAGGAGAAGTTGAGGGACGTGAAGTTCTTTCCTGGCCACGGGGGGGACGCGCGGGCACCTTCTTTGAAACTCGAGCGCGTGGCCCCGGGCCAGGGCGTCCAGCACCCAACGGTCGGTGGAGATGGACTCCCACACGCTGACGAAGCCCGCCAGCCGGCCTCCCACCGGGGTGCTTCGGTGGGGGCCCGACCCCACGGCCGGTTCAATCCTGCTTGGACGCGGCCTTGCCGCCTTGACCTCCTTGGCGACGACGGCGGGGTCCGCTAGACTTGCCTCGTCCTCTGTAGGCCTCTTGCGACGACGAGCGGGCCGCTTGACGGTAGGAAGCGAAACCGCCGCCGGAACCTTTGGAGGCGCCCTTGCCTCCGCCGCTCCGAAAGGGCGTCCGTCGTTGCTGCAGGACTCCAAGGGCCCGGGCCGTCTCAGTATCCGCCTTGATGGCCTGAAGGGAATCGTCCACTGTCTTCCCAAACAGGTTGTTCCCGTCGAAGGGCATGTCCAGGACTCTGGTCTGGACGTCCTGCCGAAAGTCCGTAGCTTTGAGCCATCCACGACGTCGAAGGCAAACGCCGTTGCCCAGCTGGCGGAACCCAGTGTCGGCGATGTCCGTCGCCACGGTGATGGCGTGGTCCGAAGCCACTTCACCTTCCTGGAGGATCTCAAGGGCCTCCGCCCTCTTGTCGTCCGGCAGAAAATCCAGCAGGGGAGCTATCTTGTACCAGAGCTCCCTGTCGTAGCGGGCCACGATAGCCAAGGCGTTGGCCGCTTTAATCGTCGTCGCTGCCGACGAGATGACTCTACGTCCCATAGCATCCAATTTCTTTCCCTCGCCGTCCGGCGGGGAAGTGGATGTGGAGGCCGCACCCCCCCCCGCTTTCTTCCTGGCTGCCGCGGAGACGACGGAGTCCGGGGTAGGCTGCGCCCGGAGGCATAGGGGGGCCGTGTCCGGGACCCGGTACTTTTTCTCGTACCGGTCTCTTCTAGCTGGCGTAGTGGAAGGGTTCTTGAGGAGGGAAAGGCCCTCATCCCAAATGTCGTCCAACAGAGGCACTGCGAGGACCGTCTTCCTCTTGGCCTCGCGCCGCTGATAAAGGAAGCCTTCCTTTTTCTTCTCCTCAGGGCAGAGTTGGAAAAGCTCGGAAGCCCTGGAGATCATGGAGTGGAAAGATCCGATCTCGTCGGGCGGAGAAGCCCTGGTGGGAGGCGACGACGGAAAATCCTCGTCGTATGCCTCGTCGTCCGTACCCGTCGCTGCCGTGTCAGTCCCCGTATCATCCCCTCGGGTGGACGGGGAGGAGGGCTGGACGGGGCGCGACGGTTGAAAAGGAGGTGGAGGATGGATCCTTCTTTTCTTGGTAGGGGGAACACCAGAAGGTCCCGGTTCTGGATCCCCCGACGGGAGAGGTTCCTCCGTCGGTAACGGTAGCCTCGTCCTTATCTCGGTGCATAAGGACTGTATGGCCAACAAAATGGCCGCCGAGTTGTCTCGCGGCGCTGGCAGAGGGGAATCCGACGGGCGAGCAGGGGCCCCGTCGGTATCCTCGACGATGTCGTCGTCGTCACCTGCGTCGGGGCCCATTCCGACGGGCTGGCCTTGTTCCACGCCTAGGCCGTGGCTTAAGACCTCGATCAGCTCCTCTTCTGAGGTTGAGGCCGAATCTACGACGACGCCCTGCCCCCCCTTCTTCCCCACGGAGGGTTTCACGGGGGTCCTATCGATGGGCACAAAAGAAGACTCCCTCCGAGGAGGCAGGGAGATTCTGGGCCCTGGGGTCGCCACCACTGGTGCAGCCTCCACAGGCTGGGCCAGGGCCGCCGCGACCGTTTCGATAGAGGGCTTGGTCGGATGGATCAAGGCCTTCACCACCTTAGGTGCGCTCACCGCCTTATCCTTGAGGGAGGGGGCACTGCCACGCTCCTCCTCTGCCTTAGAGCTCGACCGGGGTCTTTCCAGGAGCTTCGCCGGGTGCTCGGCCTTCCTCTTACCCGACCCAGAGCGTTGGCTCGTGGTTGATGGTGCCGGGGAGGGTGCGCCCTGCCTGGCGCCCGTAGAGCCCGACCGTTCGGCGCTCCCGGTGCCAGCGGACTCGCGGTGCTTGGCCTTATGTTGGGCCCCCGTCACCGGGGCGCCCTCAAAGGTCTTAGAAGACCGCTCGGATTTCTTCTTCTTCTCGCCAGACGGGCTCTTACCCTCCAGCCAGTTGGCGAGACGTTGATGACGGTCCTTCATGGTCCGTTCAGACATGTTGCCGCAAAACGCACAGTCCTTCTCCACGTGCGTTTTGTCCTCATGAAGGCAGTAAAGGCAGAAAGAGTGTTCGTCCTCCTTAAAGACGTTCTGCAGCTGGCATCCAGGGCAGACCCTGAACAGCTTTCCGGGCGTCGAGCTTCCCTTCTCCTGGGCCATCTCCGAGACCGGGCCTGAGAAGCTTCTGGAGTCCTCCGAAGTGTAGCTCGACGAAATCTTCACCCTTGAGGGGCACAGACGAATCCGACACGGGTCCCCGTTGATCGGATGTAGGATCGGTGGAGCTTGAGGCTCTTTTGACCGAAGAATCGAAGTTTTTGTGAAAAAGCGCGAAAAAATAGCACTAACGCTCGAGAGCAATAGCACGAGGATCCCAACACATGAACGTGCGGTAAAAATCTGAAGATGGCTGCCAGAGGCGGTGCTTAGGTAGAGGGCAGTCATTGGCTGTGGTCAGTATGACGCAGAGACCAGAGCAGGAAAGGGCGTTTTATTGGAATGTCCATCCTTCTTGATGATTCCTACAAACCGTTTTAAGCTCTGTACATATAGAAAAGCAACATGTGTCATGCCATTTGGGACATGCTGTTCACATGTCTAGCTCCACTAAAACCCTCCTCAGCATATTTCCGAGGCATCAAGGATGAACCAGGAACAGTGCACGACCCCGACAAATCTGCTTCACTGTCCCAGCTTTAACAGACATCTGAGTGTCACACTACATGGCAGGTCCTGCCAGGGCAACAGCAGGGGAAGCTTCACTCACACAGTGCTACAGCATGGGCTTCCCTCCTAGTGAACGGGTGCAGCAGGGCAAACTCCTGTCACAGAGAATGGGCACAACCACACTGCAAGCTTCATTCACACATGGTCTGGCTTCCGACAGCAAAGCAAGCCTCCTACATTGCACATACTGCACTGTAAAGCGTTAGTCTTTGGACAGCATAGCTATCCCTCTGCATCACACATACTGGACACCCTGAAGGGCCTCCTCCAGATTGAATTGTTACTGGATCGCCGTCCTATCCCTCTGCCCCAAACCTCTCCCAATGACTGTCAGCATGCTTCTGCTTACCTTCCTGCAGATACAGCACCCCTCTAGGCCTAACGGGTGGCACACCAAGCTTCACAGGGCACCTTAAGGTATTCAGTCTCCACCTTTTATCTGTCCTGCTCCTCATTTCACCACGAAGAACCACTGGCAGTATTTCAACATCATTTTGAAACTGAAGTTGTGGAACAGCTACAAAACCAGGGGAATGGCGCGGCAGGGGATTTCATTCCATTTCATTCTGTCCTTTGGCTGTGTGCGCAGTGTCAGAAGAGTTTGAGGACTGCAGAAGACACTGGAATAGATTTCTGGGCGAAAGCGCCAGAGATTCTGGCCCCTGCCCCGATCGCCTTACAAACGCCTGGCGGGCTTTGCCCTGGCGGGCAAATGTCTGAGTTGGACACTCAGCGCAGTACCTGAGCAAATTAGAGTGAGGTTTCACTCAGGGACAAGCCTGCCAACCTATGTACTATGGCAGCTGAATGGGGGCATGGGGTCCTCATGTCTCAGGGATCTGCTTCTCTTATCCAAAACATCTTGCCTCCCATCAGCCTTAGCCACTAGCATATGGTAATGAGTGGAGTCTCTACACTTCCCCCGTTGCACATTTGTCGATTCCCAGAGCTCTGTGGCAGACAGGGTAAATGTATCTATGTGTGAGAGAGAGAGGGAGCCAGATAGAGAGAGAGAAAGAGAGAGAGAGAGACGGGGGGGGCAGGCTCTGACAGTCACAATGAGAGAAAAGTGAAGTTGCATCCCCTCAAGCACTCCCCTGCACCCATCAACACAACAGCAAAGTTAGCTTGCATGTTCCCCGTTCTCCCCACTAACCCACCCACCCACCCTCCTCTCTTTCAGGACTTGCAGAGTGCCTAGAGACCCTGGAAATGATGGCAGCGGAGCATGGTACAAACACAAATATCAAAATAGAACTATTCCCCTACTGTCTACAAAACCAAGGAACTACTTCACCTTTGTTTTTTTCCACTTCACATTATAAGAGAAAGACGTCCTTCGTTGGCCCTTTTTACGCACTACCATTCGGTTTACACATTTCATCCTGTTGAGTCTCCCAGTCGGCAAGAGCTATATATTTGGGTGGGTGATCCCAATGAAGTCAATGGAAATAGAGAAGGTGTTAGAACGGTGATGATTGTGTGCTGCAAGTGTCTTTCCCTTGAAGTCCATAGATATTATGGCCTTGACTAGGGGGTGGTCGAAGTGGCCGATAATTTGCTCAGCAGAAAAAATGCAGAATTTTGGGCAAATTCTGCCACTTCGCCTGCTCTGCCCACAGAGAGAAATTGCCAATTTCAGGCTTTTTCTCCCTGAAATTCGTTTTTTTATGGGAAATGTTTTTTGGTGGCCACAAGAAGTTTCAGACTGAAAACAGATAGTTTGTGAAAAAAACACCATTTCAGATGGTTTGCCAGAAGACATTGATTTTTTCCATTAAATTTTGTTTTAGCGGTCAAAAACATGATATTTCAGGGAAAAAACACATTTCAGGAAGCAAAATCTGCATAGAAAATTGGCACAACAGCTAAAAAATGTCCCTGCAGACAGAACAGAGCTGGAGGCGAATTTAGGCAATATCGTTCCACCAGTAGTGAGGGTAACTTTGCCCCCCCCTAGCCTTGACTAGGGGACTGAAAATGAATCTACAGGGACTGGCCACAAAGTCCAGATGAGGGTGTATTAGGAGCTATGCTTTTTCCTTTCTTATTGGTGCTTTTGTTTTCACACCTGAACCTACCTTTCTTCAGTGCCGTGTCTGGGCCCTGTTTTTCACATGTTCTGTTTTTGAGCCCAGTCACAGGCCTCAGAGAAGGCCGGTGCCCTTTGAGGCCTGAAGGCTTCCTCCGCCAGTAGCAGGGCCCCAGGGCTTCTGACAGCAGCAGAGGCCCTGTGAGGAGTGGCCTCGAGCGATCAGGTGGGCTCAGCTGAGCCACCTCCACTGGCCTGGGTCCTGTTCCTGGGGCTCCCAGCTCTGTCTGCCTTGACCTCTCCATGCCCCCTGCTCCAGGGCTCACCTGCTGCCGTCGCCGTGCCAACGGAACCCTCAGGCTGGGCAGAGCATTGTGAAATGACAGCCTCCCCTCCCCCGCCGCTGGGGCCTGGGCCCAGGGCTGGGAGCTTGCAAGGCAAAGGCACACCTCAGTTCAGCTTCTCCTGAGCTGCTCCAGAGCTCGACCCCCCCGGGGGCCCGGGCCCCAGGGCTGGGGCTCAGAGCAGGAAAGGGCGTTTTATTGGAATGTCCTTTCCTTCTTGATGATTCCTACAAACCGTTTTAAGCTCTGTACATATAGAAAAGCAACATGTGTCATGCCATTTGGGACATGCTGTTCACATGTCTAGCTCCACTAAAACCCTCCTCAGCATATTTCCGAGGCATCAAGGATGAACCAGGAACAGTGCACGACCCCGACAAATCTGCTTCACTGTCCCAGCTTTAACAGACATCTGAGTGTCACACTACATGGCAGGTCCTGCCAGGGCAACAGCAGGGGAAGCTTCACTCACACAGTGCTACAGCATGGGCTTCCCTCCTAGTGAACGGGTGCAGCAGGGCAAACTCCTGTCACAGAGAATGGGCACAACCACACTGCAAGCTTCATTCACACATGGTCTGGCTTCCGACAGCAAAGCAAGCCTCCTACATTGCACATACTGCACTGTAAAGCGTTAGTCTTTGGACAGCAGAGCTATCCCTCTGCATCACACATACTGGACACCCTGAAGGGCCTCCTCCAGATTGAATTGTTACTGGATCGCCGTCCTATCCCTCTGCCCCAAACCTCTCCCAATGACTGTCAGCATGCTTCTGCTTACCTTCCTGCAGATACAGCACCCCTCTAGGCCTAACGGATGGCACACCAAGCTTCACAGGGCACTTTAAGGTATTCAGTCTCCACCTTTTATCTGTCCTGCTCCTCATTTCACCACGAAGAACCACTGGCAGTATTTCAACATCATTTTGAAACTGAAGTTGTGGAACAGCTACAAAACCAGGGGAATGGCGCGGCAGGGGATTTCATTCCATTTCATTCTGTCCGTTGGCTGTGTGCGCAGTGTCAGAAGAGTTTGAGGACTGCAGAAGACACTGGAATAGATTTCTGGGCGAAAGCGCCAGAGATTCTGGCCCCTGCCCCGATCGCCTTACAAACGCCTGGCGGGCTTTGCCCTGGCGGGCAAATGTCTGAGTTGGACACTCAGCGCAGTACCTGAGCAAATTAGAGTGAGGTTTCACTCAGGGACAAGCCTGCCAACCTATGTACTATGGCAGCTGAATGGGGGCATGGGGTCCTCATGTCTCAGGGATCTGCTTCTCTTATCCAAAACATCTTGCCTCCCATCAGCCTTAGCCACTAGCATATGGTAATGAGTGGAGTCTCTACACTTCCCCCGTTGCACATTTGTCGATTCCCAGAGCTC
This sequence comes from Ambystoma mexicanum, assembly GCF_040938575.1. Classification (NCBI taxonomy): domain Eukaryota; kingdom Metazoa; phylum Chordata; class Amphibia; order Caudata; family Ambystomatidae; genus Ambystoma; species Ambystoma mexicanum. Next base: position 1,098,480,767 of record NC_090941.1, read on the forward strand.
TGTGGCAGACAGGGTAAATGTATCTATGTGTGAGAGAGAGAGGGAGCCAGATAGAGAGAGAGAAAGAGAGAGAGAGAGAGAGAGGGGGGGGGGGCAGGCTCTGACAGTCACAATGAGAGAAAAGTGAAGTTGCATCCCCTCAAGCACTCCCCTGCACCCATCAACACAACAGCTAAGTTAGCTTGCATGTTCCCCGTTCTCCCCACTAACCCACCCACCCACCCTCCTCTCTTTCAGGACTTGCAGAGTGCCTAGAGACCCTGGAAATGATGGCAGCGGAGCATGGTACAAACACAAATATCAAAATAGAACTATTCCCCTTCTGTCTACAAAACCAAGGAACTACTTCACCTTTGTTTTTTTCCACTTCACATTACAAGAGAAAGACGTCCTTCGTTGGCCCTTTTTACGCACTACCATTCGGTTTACACATTTCATCCTGTTGAGTCTCCCAGTCGGCAAGAGCTATATATTTGGGTGGGTGATCCCAATGAAGTCAATGGAAATAGAGAAGGTGTTAGAACGGTGATGATTGTGTGCTGCAAGTGTCTTTCCCTTGAAGTCCATAGATATCATGGCCTTGACTAGGGGGTGGTCGAAGTGGCCGATAATTTGCTCAGCAGAAAAAATGCAGAATTTTGGGCAAATTCTGCCACTTCGCCTGCTCTGCCCACAGAGAGAAATTGCCAATTTCAGGCTTTTTCTCCCTGAAATTCGTTTTTTTATGGGAAATGTTTTTTGGTGGCCACAAGAAGTTTCAGACTGAAAACAGATAGTTTGTGAAAAAAACACCATTTCAGATGGTTTGCCAGAAGACATTGATTTTTTCCATTAAATTTTGTTTTAGCGGTCAAAAACATGATATTTCAGGGAAAAAACACATTTCAGGAAGCAAAATCTGCATAGAAAATTGGCACAACAGCTAAAAAATGTCCCTGCAGACAGAACAGAGCTGGAGGCGAATTTAGGCAATATCGTTCCACCAGTAGTGAGGGTAACTTTGCCCACCCCTAGCCTTGACTAGGGGACTGAAAATGAATCTACAGGGACTGGCCACAAAGTCCAGATGAGGGTGTATTAAGAGCTATGCTTTTTCCTTTCTTATTGGTGCTTTTGTTTTCACACCTGAACCTACCTTTCTTCAGTGCAGTGTCTGGGCCCTGTTTTTCACATGTTCTGTTTTTGAGCCCAGTCACAGGCCTCAGAGAAGGCCGGTGCCCTTTGAGGCCTGAAGGCTTCCTCCGCCAGTAGCAGGGCCCCAGGGCTTCTGACAGCAGCAGAGGCCCTGTGAGGAGTGGCCTCGAGCCGTCAGGTGGGCTCAGCTGAGCCACCTCCACTGGCCTGGGTCCTGTTCCTGGGGCTCCCAGCTCTGTCTGCCTTGACCTCTCCATGCCCCCTGCTCCAGGGCTCACCTGCTGCCGTCGCCGTGCCAATGGAACCCTCAGGCTGGGCAGAGCATTGTGAAATGACAGCCTCCCCTCCCCCGCCGCTGGGGCCTGGGCCCAGGGCTGGGAGCTTGCAAGGCAAAGGCACACCTCAGCTCAGCTTCTCCTGAGCTGCTCCAGAGCTCGACCCCCCGGGGCCCCAGGGCTGGGGCTCAGAGCAGGGAAGGGCGTTTTATTGGAATGTCCTTTCCTTCTTGATGATTCCTACAAACCGTTTTAAGCTCTGTACATATAGAAAAGCAACATGTGTCATGCCATTTGGGACATGCTGTTCACATGTCTAGCTCCACTAAAACCCTCCTCAGCATATTTCCGAGGCATCAAGGATGAACCAGGAACAGTGCACGACCCCGACAAATCTGCTTCACTGTCCCAGCTTTAACAGACATCTGAGTGTCACACTACATGGCAGGTCCTGCCAGGGCAACAGCAGGGGAAGCTTCACTCACACAGTGCTACAGCATGGGCTTCCCTCCTAGTGAACGGGTGCAGCAGGGCAAACTCCTGTCACAGAGAATGGGCACAACCACACTGCAAGCTTCATTCACACATGGTCTGGCCTCCGACAGCAAAGCAAGCCTCCTACATTGCACATACTGCACTGTAAAGCGTTAGTCTTTGGACAGCATAGCTATCCCTCTGCATCACACATACTGGACACCCTGAAGGGCCTCCTCCAGATTGAATTGTTACTGGATCGCCGTCCTATCCCTCTGCCCCAAACCTCTCCCAATGACTGTCAGCATGCTTCTGCTTACCTTCCTGCAGATACAGCACCCCTCTAGGCCTAACGGATGGCACACCAAGCTTCACAGGGCACTTTAAGGTATTCAGTCTTCACCTTTTATCTGTCCTGCTCCTCATTTCACCACGAAGAACCACTGGCAGTATTTCAACATCATTTTGAAACTGAAGTTGTGGAACAGCTACAAAACCAGGGGAATGGCGCGGCAGGGGATTTCATTCCATTTCATTCTGTCCTTTGGCTGTGTGCGCAGTGTCAGAAGAGTTTGAGGACTGCAGAAGACACTGGAATAGATTTCTGGGCGAAAGCGCCAGAGATTCTGGCCCCTGCCCCGATCGCCTTACGAACACCTTACAAACGCCTGGCGGGCTTTGCCCTGGCGGGCAAATGTCTGAGTTGGACACTCAGCGCAGTACCTGAGCAAATTAGAGTGAGGTTTCACTCAGGGACAAGCCTGCCAACCTATGTACTATGGCAGCTGAATGGGGGCATGGGGTCCTCATGTCTCAGGGATCTGCTTCTCTTATCCAAAACATCTTGCCTCCCATCAGCCTTAGCCACTAGCATATGGTAATGAGTGGAGTCTCTACACTTCCCCCGTTGCACATTTGTCGATTCCCAGAGCTCTGTGGCAGACAGGGTAAATGTATCTATGTGTGAGAGAGAGAGGGAGCCAGATAGAGAGAGAGAAAGAGAGAGAGAGAGAGGGGGGGGGCAGGCTCTGACAGTCACAATGAGAGAAAAGTGAAGTTGCATCCCCTCAAGCACTCCCCTGCACCCATCAACACAACAGCAAAGTTAGCTTGCATGTTCCCCGTTCTCCCCACTAACCCACCCACCCACCCTCCTCTCTTTCAGGACTTGCAGAGTGCCTAGAGACCCTGGAAATGATGGCAGCGGAGCATGGTACAAACACAAATATCAAAATAGAACTATTCCCCTTCTGTCTACAAAACCAAGGAACTACTTCACCTTTGTTTTTTTCCACTTCACATTACAAGAGAAAGACGTCCTTCGTTGGCCCTTTTTACGCACTACCATTCGGTTTACACATTTCATCCTGTTGAGTCTCCCAGTCGGCAAGAGCTATATATTTGGGTGGGTGATCCCAATGAAGTCAATGGAAATAGAGAAGGTGTTAGAACGGTGATGATTGTGTGCTGCAAGTGTCTTTCCCTTGAAGTCCATAGATATCATGGCCTTGACTAGGGGGTGGTCGAAGTGGCCGATAATTTGCTCAGCAGAAAAAATGCAGAATTTTGGGCAAATTCTGCCACTTCGCCTGCTCTGCCCACAGAGAGAAATTGCCAATTTCAGGCTTTTTCTCCCTGAAATTCGTTTTTTTATGGGAAATGTTTTTTGGTGGCCACAAGAAGTTTCAGACTGAAAACAGATAGTTTGTGAAAAAAACACCATTTCAGATGGTTTGCCAGAAGACATTGATTTTTTCCATTAAATTTTGTTTTAGCGGTCAAAAACATGATATTTCAGGGAAAAAACACATTTCAGGAAGCAAAATCTGCATAGATAATTGGCACAACAGCTAAAAAATGTCCCTGCAGACAGAACAGAGCTGGAGGCGAATTTAGGCAATATCGTTCCACCAGTAGTGAGGGTAACTTTGCCCACCCCTAGCCTTGACTAGGGGACTGAAAATGAATCTACAGGGACTGGCCACAAAGTCCAGATGAGGGTGTATTAAGAGCTATGCTTTTTCCTTTCTTATTGGTGCTTTTGTTTTCACACCTGAACCTACCTTTCTTCAGTGAAGTGTCTGGGCCCTGTTTTTCACATGTTCTGTTTTTGAGCCCAGTCACAGGCCTCAGAGAAGGCCGGTGCCCTTTGAGGCCTGAATGCTTCCTCCGCCAGTAGCAGGGCCCCAGGGATTCTGACAGCAGCAGAGGCCCTGTGAGGAGTGGCCTCGAGCCGTCAGGTGGGCTCAGCTGAGCCACCTCCACTGGCCTGGGTCCTGTTCCTGGGGCTCCCAGCTCTGTCTGCCTTGACCTCTCCATGCCCCCTGCTCCAGGGCTCACCTGCTGCCGTCGCCGTGCCAACGGAACCCTCAGGCTGGGCAGAGCATTGTGAAATGACAGCCTCCCCTCCCCCGCCGCTGGGGCCTGGGCCCAGGGCTGGGAGCTTGCAAGGCAAAGGCACACCTCAGCTCAGCTTCTCCTGAGCTGCTCCAGAGCTCGACCCCCCCGGGGGCCCGGGGCCCCAGGGCTGGGGCTCAGAGCAGGAAAGGGCGTTTTATTGGAATGTCCTTTCCTTCTTGATGATTCCTACAAACCGTTTTAAGCTCTGTACATATAGAAAAGCAACATGTGTCATGCCATTTGGGACATGCTGTTCACATGTCTAGCTCCACTAAAACCCTCCTCAGCATATTTCCGAGGCATCAAGGATGAACCAGGAACAGTGCACGGCCCTGACAAATCTGCTTCACTGTCCCAGCTTTAACAGACATCTGAGTGTCACACTACATGGCAGGTCCTGCCAGGGCAACAGCAGGGGAAGCTTCACTCACACAGTGCTACAGCATGGGCTTCCCTCCTAGTGAACGGGTGCAGCAGGGCAAACTCCTGTCACAGAGAATGGGCACAACCACACTGCAAGCTTCATTCACACATGGTCTGGCTTCCGACAGCAAAGCAAGCCTCCTACATTGCACATACTGCACTGTAAAGCGTTAGTCTTTGGACAGCAGAGCTATCCCTCTGCATCACACATACTGGACACCCTGAAGGGCCTCCTCCAGATTGAATTGTTACTGGATCGCCGTCCTATCCCTCTGCCCCAAACCTCTCCCAATGACTGTCAGCATGCTTCTGCTTACCTTCCTGCAGATACAGCACCCCTCTAGGCCTAACGGATGGCACACCAAGCTTCACAGGGCACTTTAAGGTATTCAGTCTCCACCTTTTATCTGTCCTGCTCCTCATTTCACCACGAAGAACCACTGGCAGTATTTCAACATCATTTTGAAACTGAAGTTATGGAACAGCTACAAAACCAGGGGAATGGCGCGGCAGGGGATTTCATTCCATTTCATTCTGTCCTTTGGCTGTGTGCGCAGTGTCAGAAGAGTTTGAGGACTGCAGAAGACACTGGAATAGATTTCTGGGCAAAAGCGCCAGAGATTCTGGCCCCTGCCCCGATCACCTTACGAACGCCTTACAAACGCCTGGCGGGCTTTGCCCTGGCGGGCAAATGTCTTGAGTTGGACACTCAGCGCAGTACCTGAGGAAATTAGAGTGAGGTTTCACTCAGGGACAAGCCTGCCAACCTATGTACTATGGCAGCTGAATGGGGGCATGGGGTCCTCATGTCTCAGGGATCTGCTTCTCTTATCCAAAACATCTTGCCTCCCATCAGCCTTAGCCCCTAGCATATGGTAATGAGTGGAGTCTCTACACTTCCCCCGTTGCACATTTGTCAATTCCCAGAGCTCTGTGGCAGACAGGGTAAATGTATCTATGTGTGAGAGAGAGAGGGAGCCAGATAGAGAGAGAGAAAGAGAGAGAGAGGGGGGGGCAGGCTCTGACAGTCACAATGAGAGAAAAGTGAAGTTGCATCCCCTCAAGCACTCCCCTGCACCCATCAGCACAACAGCAAAGTTAGCTTGCATGTTCCCCGTTCTCCCCACTAACCTCACCCAACCCACCCTCCTCTCTTTCAGGACTTGCAGAGTGCCTAGAGACCCTGGAAATGATGGCAGCGGAGCATGGTACAAACACAAATATCAAAATAGAACTATTCCCCTACTGTCTACAAAACCAAGGAACTACTTCACCTTTGTTTTTTTCCACTTCACATTACAAGAGAAAGACGTCCTTCGTTGGCCCTTTTTACGCACTACCATTCGGTTTACACATTTCATCCTGTTGAGTCTCCCAGTCGGCAAGAGCTATATATTTGGGTGGGTGATCCCAATGAAGTCAATGGAAATAGAGAAGGTGTTAGAACGGTGATGATTGTGTGCTGCAAGTGTCTTTCCCTTGAAGTCCATAGATATCATGGCCTTGACTAGGGGGTGGTCGAAGTGGCCGATAATTTGCTCAGCAGAAAAAATGCAGAATTTTGGGCAAATTCTGCCACTTCGCCTGCTCTGCCCACAGAGAGAAATTGCCAATTTCAGGCTTTTTCTCCCTGAAATTCGTTTTTTTATGGGAAATGTTTTTTGGTGGCCACAAGAGGTTTCAGACTGAAAACAGATAGTTTGTGAAAAAAACACCCATTTCAGATGGTTTGCCAGAAGACATTGCTTTTTTCCATTAAATTTTGTTTTAGCGGTCAAAAACATGATATTTCAGGGAAAAAACACATTTCAGGAAGCAAAATCTGCATAGATAATTGGCACAACAGCTAAAAAATGTCCCTGCAGACAGAACAGAGCTGGAGGCGAATTTAGGCAATATCGTTCCACCAGTAGTGAGGGTAACTTTGCCCACCCCTAGCCTTGACTAGGGGACTGAAAATGAATCTACAGGGACTGGCCACAAAGTCCAGATGAGGGTGTATTAAGAGCTATGCTTTTTCCTTTCTTATTGGTGCTTTTGTTTTCACACCTTAACCTACCTTTCTTCAGTGCAGTGTCTGGGCCCTGTTTTTCACATGTTCTGTTTTTGAGCCCAGTCACAGGCCTCAGAGAAGGCCGGTGCCCTTTGAGGCCTGAAGGCTTCCTCCGCCAGTAGCAGGGCCCCAGGGCTTCTGACAGCAGCAGAGGCCCTGTGAGGAGTGGCCTCGAGCCGTCAGGTGGGCTCAGCTGAGCCACCTCCACTGGCCTGGGTCCTGTTCCTGGGGCTCCCAGCTCTGTCTGCCTTGACCTCTCCATGCCCCCTGCTCCAGGGCTCACCTGCTGCCGTCGCCGTGCCAACGGAACCCTCAGGCTGGGCAGAGCATTGTGAAATGACAGCCTCCCCTCCCCCGCCGCTGGGGCCTGGGCCCAGGGCTGGGAGCTTGCAAGGCAAAGGCACACCTCAGCTCAGCTTCTCCTGAGCTGCTCCAGAGCTCGACCCCCCCGGGGGCCCGGAGCCCCAGGGCTGGGGCTCAGAGCAGGAAAGGGCGTTTTATTGGAATGTCCTTTCCTTCTTGATGATTCCTACAAACCGTTTTAAGCTCTGTACATATAGAAAAGCAACATGTGTCATGCCATTTGGGACATGCTGTTCACATGTCTAGCTCCACTAAAACCCTCCTCAGCATATTTCCGAGGCATCAAGGATGAACCAGGAACAGTGCACGACCCCGACAAATCTGCTTCACTGTCCCAGCTTTAACAGACATCTGAGTGTCACACTACATGGCAGGTCCTGCCAGGGCAACAGCAGGGGAAGCTTCACTCACACAGTGCTACAGCATGGGCTTCCCTCCTAGTGAACGGGTGCAGCAGGGCAAACTCCTGTCACAGAGAATGGGCACAACCACACTGCAAGCTTCATTCACACATGGTCTGGCTTCCGACAGCAAAGCAAGCCTCCTACATTGCACATACTGCACTGTAAAGCGTTAGTCTTTGGACAGCATAGCTATCCCTCTGCATCACACATACTGGACACCCTGAAGGGCCTCCTCCAGATTGAATTGTTACTGGATCGCCGTCCTATCCCTCTGCCCCATACCTCTCCCAATGACTGTCAGCATGCTTCTGCTTACCTTCCTGCAGATACAGCACCCCTCTAGGCCTAACGGATGGCACACCAAGCTTCACAGGGCACTTTAAGGTATTCAGTCTCCACCTTTTATCTGTCCTGCTCCTCATTTCACCACGAAGAACCACTGGCAGTATTTCAACATCATTTTGAAACTGAAGTTGTGGAACAGCTACAAAACCAGGGGAATGGCGCGGCAGGGGATTTCATTCCATTTCATTCTGTCCTTTGGCTGTGTGCGCAGTGTCAGAAGAGTTTGAGGACTGCAGAAGACACTGGAATAGATTTCTGGGCGAAAGCGCCAGAGATTCTGGCCCCTGCCCCGATCGCCTTACAAACGCCTGGCGGGCTTTGCCCTGGCGGGCAAATGTCTGAGTTGGACACTCAGCGCAGTACCTGAGCAAATTAGAGTGAGGTTTCACTCAGGGACAAGCCTGCCAACCTATGTACTATGGCAGCTGAATGGGGGCATGGGGTCCTCATGTCTCAGGGATCTGCTTCTCTTATCCAAAACATCTTGCCTCCCATCAGCCTTAGCCACTAGCATATGGTAATGAGTGGAGTCTCTACACTTCCCCCGTTGCACATTTGTCGATTCCCAGAGCTCTGTGGCAGACAGGGTAAATGTATCTATGTGTGAGAGAGAGAGGGAGCCAGATAGAGAGAGAGAAAGAGAGAGAGAGAGGGGGGGGGGCAGGCTCTGACAGTCACAATGAGAGAAAAGTGAAGTTGCATCCCCTCAAGCACTCCCCTGCACCCATCAACACAACAGCAAAGTTAGCTTGCATGTGCCCCGTTCTCCCCACTAACCCACCCACCCACCCTCCTCTCTTTCAGGACTTGCAGAGTGCCTAGAGACCCTGGAAATGATGGCAGCGGAGCATGGTACAAACACAAATATCAAAATAGAACTATTCCCCTACTGTCTACAAAACCAAGGAACTACTTCACCTTTGTTTTTTTCCACTTCACATTACAAGAGAAAGACGTCCTTCGTTGGCCCTTTTTACGCACTACCATTCGGTTTACACATTTCATCCTGTTGAGTCTCCCAGTCGGCAAGAGCTATATATTTGGGTGGGTGATCCCAATGAAGTCAATGGAAATAGAGAAGGTCTTAGAACGGTGATGATTGTGTGCTGCAAGTGTCTTTCCCTTGAAGTCCATAGATATCATGGCCTTGACTAGGGGGTGGTCGAAGTGGCCGATAATTTGCTCAGCAGAAAAAATGCAGAATTTTGGGCAAATTCTGCCACTTCGCCTGCTCTGCCCACAGAGAGAAATTGCCAATTTCAGGCTTTTTCTCCCTGAAATTCGTTTTTTTATGGGAAATGTTTTTTGGTGGCCACAAGAAGTTTCAGACTGAAAACAGGGCCCAGGGCTGGGAGCTTGCAAGGCAAAGACACACCTCAGCTCAGCTTCTCCTGAGCTGCTCCAGAGCTCGACCCCCCCGGGGGCCCGGGGCCCCAGGGCTGGGGCTCAGAGCAGGAAGGAACAAGTTACTTACCTGTAACTGTTGTTCTCCAGCATGGGTCTGGCATGGATTCACATGCTCATGAATATTCCCCGTCGTCAGGCTGGGAATCCTCGGTAAAGAAAAAACCAGTATCAGTTTCGTTTCTGATCTGTCTTTCGTAGTAATAACCAATCACTGGTCTCTGCGTCATACTGACCACAGCCAATGACTGCCCTCTACCTAAGCACCGCCTCTGGCAGCCATCTTCAGATTTGGAAGCACGTGAAGTGGCAGTATGACCAAGTGAAGAGCCGCAGAGGGGTAGGCGGGAGGGTTCGCATGTGAATCCATGCCAGACCCATGCTGGAGAACAACAGTTACAGGTAAGTAACTTGTTCCTTCTCCAGCATGGGGTCTGGCATGGATTCACATGCTCATGAATAAAGAATACATAGCAGTACACACATGCACAACCACGGGAGGTGGCAAAGGCTCAACATTAAGCATCACATCAACTCAACATTAAGCATCTTACCTCCTCACCAGGCTCACCTCAGGCGAACAGGTTGCGCAGCACTGCTTGGCCGACCCTGGACTCCTCCCTGGAATCCCGGTCGACGCAGTAGAATTTCGTGAAGGTGTGCGTCGACCTCCACGTAGCAGCCCTGCATATGTCCAGCAGGGGCACACCAGATAGGAACGCCGTGGTAGCTGCGATCGCTCTGGTGGAATGGGCTCTCGGACGGCCAGGCAGCGGTCGGTTTGCCAACCGGTGACAGTACATGATACAGCCGGAGAGCCATCTGGAGATGGAAGCCTTCGAGAGAGCCTTCCCCTGATTGACAGGTCCAAAGTTCACAAAGAGTTGCGACGTCTTCCGAAAACCCTTCGTGCGGTCCACGTAGAACTTCAGCGCTCTAGCTACATCCAGCGAGTGCAAAGTCCTCTCAGCCGGCGACGAAGGCGACGGGAAGAACACAGGTAACACCAAGGGTTCGTTGAGATGGAAGTCCGACGGTACCTTGGGCATGAAGGAGGGGTGCGTCCTGAGCACTACCCTCGTGTCGTGGAAAGTCAAGTACGGGGCCTTGCAGGAAAGGGCCTGGATCTCTCCCACTCGTCGTGCGGAGGTGATGGCCACAAGAAAAGCTGTTTTCCACGATAGAAACTTCAACGGGGCCGAGTGCAGAGGCTCGAACGGAGGTCCCATGAGCTTGGTCAGCACCACGTTGAGCTCCCACGCCGGGGCCGGAGCCTTCACCGGCGGGAACGATCTGAACAGTCCCTTCATGAACTCTTTCACCAGACGATGAGACCACAAGGACGTCCGCCCCGTGGTTCTGGTGTATCGGGAGATCGCAGCAAGGTGAATCTTGATGGACGCGTGTGCCAAACCAGCTTTGGCCAGCGTCAGCAGGTACGGCAGTACTTGGGGAGCCGTAATCCGTAGAGGGTTAATCTTCTGTGCGTGGCACCAGACAGAGAACCTCTTCCATTTGTGTCCGTAGCATTTAAGAGTCGAGGACGCCCTGGCCTTTGCAAGAACCTCTCTGCAATCGGCCGGTATGTCGTATCCTCCAAACTCTAGCGCTGCAGGAGCCAGGCCTGCAAGTTCAGCGACTTCGGGTCGTGGTGGAGGATGGCGCCTCCTTCCCTGGAGAGTAGATCCGCGTCCGCCGGCAGCTTGATCGGCGGGGACGCTGACAAGTCCAGAAGGTCCGGGAACCATATCTGCCTCGGCCACGCAGGTGCGACGAGGATCATCCTGCACCGTGACCTCTTGAGCTGGTTGACGAGCCGGATTAGCAGAGGCAAGGGAGGGAACGCGTAGAGGAACAGGCCCTCCCAGGGGAACGAGAAAGCATCGCCCATGCTCCTCGTCTGGGGAAACCTGCTGGCGAACCTCCGGCACTTGGTGTTCGTCGCCGTCGCGAACAGGTCGATCTGGGGTGTGCCCCACCGTCGGAAGAGGCGATCCACCAGATCCTGCCGTAGTTCCCACTCGTGGCACGAGCGCAGCTCCCTGCTGAGTGAGTCGGCGATGGTGTTTTTTATCCCTGCCAGATGAAACGGCACCAGAAAAATCCCTTGGGCGACGGCCCAATGCCACAGGTCCTGCGCCTCCTTGGACAGCGCTGGGGACCTGGTTCCGCCCTGTTTCCTGATGTAAAACATGGTGGTGGTGTTGTCGGTGAAGATCCTCACCACCTTGCCCTTGAGGGACGGAAGGAAGGACCTGAGGGCCCAAAACACTGCACGGAGCTCCAGGACGTTGATATGCAGGGACTTCTCCGTCGGGAGCCAGAGTCCCCTCGCGTGCAGATTTTCGGTGTGCGCTCCCCACCCTTCCAGGGAGGCATCCGTGGTCACAGTCTCCTGGTGGGCTGGGGTCTGGAAGTCCATGCCCGCCGTCAGATGCGCGCGGGTACCCCACCACCGTATCGCTCGTCGGAAACTCTCGTCGAGCTTGATCCTTTCCTCGAAGCTGCCCGTCGTCTGGATCCAGCGCGCATCCAGGAATTCTTGCAACGGGCGCATCCGGAGCCTGCACATGGGAATGAGGTAGATGCAGGAAGACATCATCCCGAGGAGGGACTTGATGGATCTCACTTTGGCCGCGTCGGCCACCAACATCCGTTGCACCTTGCCCAAGATGGTCCTGGTCCTCTCCTCCGACGGGGAGGCCAGAAGGGACACTGTGTCGAGCCTCGCTCCCAGAAACAGTGCGACTTGCGCGGGCACCAGGTGGGATTTGGCGTAGTTCACGGAGAATCCCAGGTCCGTGAGGAGTTGGACGGTCCTTGCCGTGTGGACCACGGCGAGCTCCTTCGTCTTGGCGCGGATGAGCCAGTCGTCCAGGTAGGGGTAGACGTGAATACCCTCGCGGCGCAGCTGCGCCGCCACCGGTGCGAGGCACTTGGTGAATACCCTGGGTGCCGACCGTAGTCCGAAGGGAAGGGCTTTGAACTGGTAATGACGCCCTTGGACCACGAACCTGAGGAATTTTCGGTGCCCCTTTAGGATGGGAATGTGGAAGTAGGCATCCTCCAAATCCAATGACGATAGGAAGTCTCCTTCCTCCAGTTGACCCAGGACGTGCTGGAGGGTGACCATCCGGAACTTCTGCGCCTTGATGAACTTGTTCAGCCGTTGCAGGTCCAGGATGGGGCGCCATCCTCCCGTCTTCTTCTTCACGAGGAAGTATCGCGAGTAGACTCCGGAGCCCCGAAGCCTCTTTGGGACGAGTTCGATGGCGCCCTTTCTGAGCATCGCCTTTACCTCCAGGAGAAGTTGAGGGACGTGAAGTTCTTTCCTGGCCACGGGGGGGACGCGCGGGCACCTTCTTTGAAACTCGAGCGCGTGGCCCCGGGCCAGGGCGTCCAGCACCCAACGGTCGGTGGAGATGGACTCCCACACGCTGACGAAGCCCGCCAGCCGGCCTCCCACCGGGGTGCTTCGGTGGGGGCCCGACCCCACGGCCGGTTCAATCCTGCTTGGACGCGGCCTTGCCGCCTTGACCTCCTTGGCGACGACGGCGGGGTCCGCTAGACTTGCCTCGTCCTCTGTAGGCCTCTTGCGACGACGAGCGGGCCGCTTGACGGTAGGAAGCGAAACCGCCGCCGGAACCTTTGGAGGCGCCCTTGCCTCCGCCGCTCCGAAAGGGCGTCCGTCGTTGCTGCAGGACTCCAAGGGCCCGGGCCGTCTCAGTATCCGCCTTGATGGCCTGAAGGGAATCGTCCACTGTCTTCCCAAACAGGTTGTTCCCGTCGAAGGGCATGTCCAGGACTCTGGTCTGGACGTCCTGCCGAAAGTCCGTAGCTTTGAGCCATCCACGACGTCGAAGGCAAACGCCGTTGCCCAGCTGGCGGAACCCAGTGTCAGCGATGTCCGTCGCCACGGTGATGGCGTGGTCCGAAGCCACTTCACCTTCCTGGAGGATCTCAAGGGCCTCCGCCCTCTTGTCGTCCGGCAGAAAATCCAGCAGGGGAGCTATCTTGTACCAGAGCTCCCTGTCGTAGCGGGCCACGATAGCCAAGGCGTTGGCCGCTTTAATCGTCGTCGCTGCCGACGAGATGACTCTACGTCCCATAGCATCCAATTTCTTTCCCTCGCCGTCCGGCGGGGAAGTCGATGTGGAGGCCGCACCCCCCCCCGCTTTCTTCCTGGCTGCCGCGGAGACGACGGAGTCCGGGGTAGGCTGCGCCCGGAGGCATAGGGGGGCCGTGTCCGGGACCCGGTACTTTTTCTCGTACCGGTCTCTTCTAGCTGGCGTAGTGGAAGGGTTCTTGAGGAGGGAAAGGCCCTCATCCCAAATGTCGTCCAACAGAGGCACTGCGAGGACCGTCTTCCTCTTGGCCTCGCGCCGCTGATAAAGGAAGCCTTCCTTTTTCTTCTCCTCAGGGCAGAGTTGGAAAAGCTCGGAAGCCCTGGAGATCATGGAGTGGAAAGATCCGATCTCGTCGGGCGGAGAAGCCCTGGTGGGAGGCGACGACGGAAAATCCTCGTCGTATGCCTCGTCGTCCGTACCCGTCGCTGCCGTGTCAGTCCCCGTATCATCCCCTCGGGTGGACGGGGAGGAGGGCTGGACGGGGCGCGACGGTTGAAAAGGAGGTGGAGGATGGATCCTTCTTTTCTTGGTAGGGGGAACACCAGAAGGTCCCGGTTCTGGATCCCCCGACGGGAGAGGTTCCTCCGTCGGTAACGGTAGCCTCGTCCTTATCTCGGTGCATAAGGACTGTATGGCCAACAAAATGGCCGCCGAGTTGTCTCGCGGCGCTGGCAGAGGGGAATCCGACGGGCGAGCAGGGGCCCCGTCGGTATCCTCGACGATGTCGTCGTCGTCACCTGCGTCGGGGCCCATTCCGACGGGCTGGCCTTGTTCCACGCCTAGGCCGTGGCTTAAGACCTCGATCAGCTCCTCTTCTGAGGTTGAGGCCGAATCTACGACGACGCCCTGCCCCCCCTTCTTCCCCACGGAGGGTTTCACGGGGGTCCTATCGATGGGCACAAAAGAAGACTCCCTCCGAGGAGGCAGGGAGATTCTGGGCCCTGGGGTCGCCACCACTGGTGCAGCCTCCACAGGCTGGGCCAGGGCCGCCGCGACCGTTTCGATAGAGGGCTTGGTCGGATGGATCAAGGCCTTCACCACCTTAGGTGCGCTCACCGCCTTATCCTTGAGGGAGGGGGCACTGCCACGCTCCTCCTCTGCCTTAGAGCTCGACCGGGGTCTTTCCAGGAGCTTCGCCGGGTGCTCGGCCTTCCTCTTACCCGACCCAGAGCGTTGGCTCGTGGTTGATGGTGCCGGGGAGGGTGCGCCCTGCCTGGCGCCCGTAGAGCCCGACCGTTCGGCGCTCCCGGTGCCAGCGGACTCGCGGTGCTTGGCCTTATGTTGGGCCCCCGTCACCGGGGCGCCCTCAAAGGTCTTAGAAGACCGCTCGGATTTCTTCTTCTTCTCGCCAGACGGGCTCTTACCCTCCAGCCAGTTGGCGAGACGTTGATGACGGTCCTTCATGGTCCGTTCAGACATGTTGCCGCAAAACGCACAGTCCTTCTCCACGTGCGTTTTGTCCTCATGAAGGCAGTAAAGGCAGAAAGAGTGTTCGTCCTCCTTAAAGATGTTCTGCAGCTGGCATCCAGGGCAGACCCTGAACAGCTTTCCGGGCGTCGAGCTTCCCTTCTCCTGGGCCATCTCCGAGACCGGGCCTGAGAAGCTTCTGGAGTCCTCCGAAGTGTAGCTCGACGAAATCTTCACCCTTGAGGGGCACAGACGAATCCGACACGGGTCCCCGTTGATCGGATGTAGGATCGGTGGAGCTTGAGGCTCTTTTGACCGAAGAATCGAAGTTTTTGTGAAAAAGCGCGAAAAAATAGCACTAACGCTCGAGAGCAATAGCACGAGGATCCCAACACATGAACGTGCGGTAAAAATCTGAAGATGGCTGCCAGAGGCGGTGCTTAGGTAGAGGGCAGTCATTGGCTGTGGTCAGTATGACGCAGAGACCAGAGCAGGAAAGGGCGTTTTATTGGAATGTCCATCCTTCTTGATGATTCCTACAAACCGTTTTAAGCTCTGTACATATAGAAAAGCAACATGTGTCATGCCATTTGGGACATGCTGTTCACATGTCTAGCTCCACTAAAACCCTCCTCAGCATATTTCCGAGGCATCAAGGATGAACCAGGAACAGTGCACGACCCCGACAAATCTGCTTCACTGTCCCAGCTTTAACAGACATCTGAGTGTCACACTACATGGCAGGTCCTGCCAGGGCAACAGCAGGGGAAGCTTCACTCACACAGTGCTACAGCATGGGCTTCCCTCCTAGTGAACGGGTGCAGCAGGGCAAACTCCTGTCACAGAGAATGGGCACAACCACACTGCAAGCTTCATTCACACATGGTCTGGCTTCCGACAGCAAAGCAAGCCTCCTACATTGCACATACTGCACTGTAAAGCGTTAGTCTTTGGACAGCATAGCTATCCCTCTGCATCACACATACTGGACACCCTGAAGGGCCTCCTCCAGATTGAATTGTTACTGGATCGCCGTCCTATCCCTCTGCCCCAAACCTCTCCCAATGACTGTCAGCATGCTTCTGCTTACCTTCCTGCAGATACAGCACCCCTCTAGGCCTAACGGGTGGCACACCAAGCTTCACAGGGCACCTTAAGGTATTCAGTCTCCACCTTTTATCTGTCCTGCTCCTCATTTCACCACGAAGAACCACTGGCAGTATTTCAACATCATTTTGAAACTGAAGTTGTGGAACAGCTACAAAACCAGGGGAATGGCGCGGCAGGGGATTTCATTCCATTTCATTCTGTCCTTTGGCTGTGTGCGCAGTGTCAGAAGAGTTTGAGGACTGCAGAAGACACTGGAATAGATTTCTGGGCGAAAGCGCCAGAGATTCTGGCCCCTGCCCCGATCGCCTTACAAACGCCTGGCGGGCTTTGCCCTGGCGGGCAAATGTCTGAGTTGGACACTCAGCGCAGTACCTGAGCAAATTAGAGTGAGGTTTCACTCAGGGACAAGCCTGCCAACCTATGTACTATGGCAGCTGAATGGGGGCATGGGGTCCTCATGTCTCAGGGATCTGCTTCTCTTATCCAAAACATCTTGCCTCCCATCAGCCTTAGCCACTAGCATATGGTAATGAGTGGAGTCTCTACACTTCCCCCGTTGCACATTTGTCGATTCCCAGAGCTCTGTGGCAGACAGGGTAAATGTATCTATGTGTGAGAGAGAGAGGGAGCCAGATAGAGAGAGAGAAAGAGAGAGAGAGAGACGGGGGGGGCAGGCTCTGACAGTCACAATGAGAGAAAAGTGAAGTTGCATCCCCTCAAGCACTCCCCTGCACCCATCAACACAACAGCAAAGTTAGCTTGCATGTTCCCCGTTCTCCCCACTAACCCACCCACCCACCCTCCTCTCTTTCAGGACTTGCAGAGTGCCTAGAGACCCTGGAAATGATGGCAGCGGAGCATGGTACAAACACAAATATCAAAATAGAACTATTCCCCTACTGTCTACAAAACCAAGGAACTACTTCACCTTTGTTTTTTTCCACTTCACATTATAAGAGAAAGACGTCCTTCGTTGGCCCTTTTTACGCACTACCATTCGGTTTACACATTTCATCCTGTTGAGTCTCCCAGTCGGCAAGAGCTATATATTTGGGTGGGTGATCCCAATGAAGTCAATGGAAATAGAGAAGGTGTTAGAACGGTGATGATTGTGTGCTGCAAGTGTCTTTCCCTTGAAGTCCATAGATATTATGGCCTTGACTAGGGGGTGGTCGAAGTGGCCGATAATTTGCTCAGCAGAAAAAATGCAGAATTTTGGGCAAATTCTGCCACTTCGCCTGCTCTGCCCACAGAGAGAAATTGCCAATTTCAGGCTTTTTCTCCCTGAAATTCGTTTTTTTATGGGAAATGTTTTTTGGTGGCCACAAGAAGTTTCAGACTGAAAACAGATAGTTTGTGAAAAAAACACCATTTCAGATGGTTTGCCAGAAGACATTGATTTTTTCCATTAAATTTTGTTTTAGCGGTCAAAAACATGATATTTCAGGGAAAAAACACATTTCAGGAAGCAAAATCTGCATAGAAAATTGGCACAACAGCTAAAAAATGTCCCTGCAGACAGAACAGAGCTGGAGGCGAATTTAGGCAATATCGTTCCACCAGTAGTGAGGGTAACTTTGCCCACCCCTAGCCTTGACTAGGGGACTGAAAATGAATCTACAGGGACTGGCCACAAAGTCCAGATGAGGGTGTATTAAGAGCTATGCTTTTTCCTTTCTTATTGGTGCTTTTGTTTTCACACCTGAACCTACCTTTCTTCAGTGCCGTGTCTGGGCCCTGTTTTTCACATGTTCTGTTTTTGAGCCCAGTCACAGGCCTCAGAGAAGGCCGGTGCCCTTTGAGGCCTGAAGGCTTCCTCCGCCAGTAGCAGGGCCCCAGGGCTTCTGACAGCAGCAGAGGCCCTGTGAGGAGTGGCCTCGAGCGATCAGGTGGGCTCAGCTGAGCCACCTCCACTGGCCTGGGTCCTGTTCCTGGGGCTCCCAGCTCTGTCTGCCTTGACCTCTCCATGCCCCCTGCTCCAGGGCTCACCTGCTGCCGTCGCCGTGCCAACGGAACCCTCAGGCTGGGCAGAGCATTGTGAAATGACAGCCTCCCCTCCCCCGCCGCTGGGGCCTGGGCCCAGGGCTGGGAGCTTGCAAGGCAAAGGCACACCTCAGTTCAGCTTCTCCTGAGCTGCTCCAGAGCTCGACCCCCCCGGGGGCCCGGGCCCCAGGGCTGGGGCTCAGAGCAGGAAAGGGCGTTTTATTGGAATGTCCTTTCCTTCTTGATGATTCCTACAAACCGTTTTAAGCTCTGTACATATAGAAAAGCAACATGTGTCATGCCATTTGGGACATGCTGTTCACATGTCTAGCTCCACTAAAACCCTCCTCAGCATATTTCCGAGGCATCAAGGATGAACCAGGAACAGTGCACGACCCCGACAAATCTGCTTCACTGTCCCAGCTTTAACAGACATCTGAGTGTCACACTACATGGCAGGTCCTGCCAGGGCAACAGCAGGGGAAGCTTCACTCACACAGTGCTACAGCATGGGCTTCCCTCCTAGTGAACGGGTGCAGCAGGGCAAACTCCTGTCACAGAGAATGGGCACAACCACACTGCAAGCTTCATTCACACATGGTCTGGCTTCCGACAGCAAAGCAAGCCTCCTACATTGCACATACTGCACTGTAAAGCGTTAGTCTTTGGACAGCAGAGCTATCCCTCTGCATCACACATACTGGACACCCTGAAGGGCCTCCTCCAGATTGAATTGTTACTGGATCGCCGTCCTATCCCTCTGCCCCAAACCTCTCCCAATGACTGTCAGCATGCTTCTGCTTACCTTCCTGCAGATACAGCACCCCTCTAGGCCTAACGGATGGCACACCAAGCTTCACAGGGCACTTTAAGGTATTCAGTCTCCACCTTTTATCTGTCCTGCTCCTCATTTCACCACGAAGAACCACTGGCAGTATTTCAACATCATTTTGAAACTGAAGTTGTGGAACAGCTACAAAACCAGGGGAATGGCGCGGCAGGGGATTTCATTCCATTTCATTCTGTCCGTTGGCTGTGTGCGCAGTGTCAGAAGAGTTTGAGGACTGCAGAAGACACTGGAATAGATTTCTGGGCGAAAGCGCCAGAGATTCTGGCCCCTGCCCCGATCGCCTTACAAACGCCTGGCGGGCTTTGCCCTGGCGGGCAAATGTCTGAGTTGGACACTCAGCGCAGTACCTGAGCAAATTAGAGTGAGGTTTCACTCAGGGACAAGCCTGCCAACCTATGTACTATGGCAGCTGAATGGGGGCATGGGGTCCTCATGTCTCAGGGATCTGCTTCTCTTATCCAAAACATCTTGCCTCCCATCAGCCTTAGCCACTAGCATATGGTAATGAGTGGAGTCTCTACACTTCCCCCGTTGCACATTTGTTGATTCCCAGAGCTCTGTGGCAGACAGGGTAAATGTATCTATGTGTGAGAGAGAGAGGGAGCCAGATAGAGAGAGAGAAAGAGAGAGAGAGAGAGAGAGGGGGGGGGGCAGGCTCTGACAGTCACAATGAGAGAAAAGTGAAGTTGCATCCCCTCAAGCACTCCCCTGCACCCATCAACACAACAGCTAAGTTAGCTTGCATGTTCCCCGTTCTCCCCACTAACCCACCCACCCACCCTCCTCTCTTTCAGGACTTGCAGAGTGCCTAGAGACCCTGGAAATGATGGCAGCGGAGCATGGTACAAACACAAATATCAAAATAGAACTATTCCCCTTCTGTCTACAAAACCAAGGAACTACTTCACCTTTGTTTTTTTCCACTTCACATTACAAGAGAAAGACGTCCTTCGTTGGCCCTTTTTACGCACTACCATTCGGTTTACACATTTCATCCTGTTGAGTCTCCCAGTCGGCAAGAGCTATATATTTGGGTGGGTGATCCCAATGAAGTCAATGGAAATAGAGAAGGTGTTAGAACGGTGATGATTGTG
The DNA here is from genome assembly GCF_040938575.1 of Ambystoma mexicanum. Classification (NCBI taxonomy): domain Eukaryota; kingdom Metazoa; phylum Chordata; class Amphibia; order Caudata; family Ambystomatidae; genus Ambystoma; species Ambystoma mexicanum. Next base: position 1,098,500,613 of record NC_090941.1, read on the forward strand.
TGCTGCAAGTGTCTTTCCCTTGAAGTCCATAGATATCATGGCCTTGACTAGGGGGTGGTCGAAGTGGCCGATAATTTGCTCAGCAGAAAAAATGCAGAATTTTGGGCAAATTCTGCCACTTCGCCTGCTCTGCCCACAGAGAGAAATTGCCAATTTCAGGCTTTTTCTCCCTGAAATTCGTTTTTTTATGGGAAATGTTTTTTGGTGGCCACAAGAAGTTTCAGACTGAAAACAGATAGTTTGTGAAAAAAACACCATTTCAGATGGTTTGCCAGAAGACATTGATTTTTCCATTAAATTTTGTTTTAGCGGTCAAAAACATGATATTTCAGGGAAAAAACACATTTCAGGAAGCAAAATCTGCATAGAAAATTGGCACAACAGCTAAAAAATGTCCCTGCAGACAGAACAGAGCTGGAGGCGAATTTAGGCAATATCGTTCCACCAGTAGTGAGGGTAACTTTGCCCACCCCTAGCCTTGACTAGGGGACTGAAAATGAATCTACAGGGACTGGCCACAAAGTCCAGATGAGGGTGTATTAAGAGCTATGCTTTTTCCTTTCTTATTGGTGCTTTTGTTTTCACACCTGAACCTACCATTCTTCAGTGCAGTGTCTGGGCCCTGTTTTTCACATGTTCTGTTTTTGAGCCCAGTCACAGGCCTCAGAGAAGGCCGGTGCCCTTTGAGGCCTGAATGCTTCCTCCGCCAGTAGCAGGGCCCCAGGGCTTCTGACAGCAGCAGAGGCCCTGTGAGGAGTGGCCTCGAGCCGTCAGGTGGGCTCAGCTGAGCCACCTCCACTGGCCTGGGTCCTGTTCCTGGGGCTCCCAGCTCTGTCTGCCTTGACCTCTCCATGCCCCCTGCTCCAGGGCTCACCTGCTGCCGTCGCCGTGCCAACGGAACCCTCAGGCTGGGCAGAGCATTGTGAAATGACAGCCTCCCCTCCCCCGCCGCTGGGGCCTGGGCCCAGGGCTGGGAGCTTGCAAGGCAAAGGCACACCTCAGCTCAGCTTCTCCTGAGCTGCTCCAGAGCTCGACCCCCCCGGGGGCCCAGGGCCCCAGGGCTGGGGCTCAGAGCAGGAAAGGGCGTTTTATTGGAATGTCCTTTCCTTCTTGATGATTCCTACAAACCGTTTTAAGCTCTGTACATATAGAAAAGCAACATGTGTCATGCCATTTGGGACATGCTGTTCACATGTCTAGCTCCACTAAAACCCTCCTCAGCATATTTCCGAGGCATCAAGGATGAACCAGGAACAGTGCACGACCCCGACAAATCTGCTTCACTGTCCCAGCTTTAACAGACATCTGAGTGTCACACTACATGGCAGGTCCTGCCAGGGCAACAGCAGGGGAAGCTTCACTCACACAGTGCTACAGCATGGGCTTCCCTCCTAGTGAACGGGTGCAGCAGGGCAAACTCCTGTCACAGAGAATGGGCACAACCACACTGCAAGCTTCATTCACACATGGTCTGGCTTCCGACAGCAAAGCAAGCCTCCTACATTGCACATACTGCACTGTAAAGCGTTAGTCTTTGGACAGCATAGCTATCCCTCTGCATCACACATACTGGACACCCTGAAGGGCCTCCTCCAGATTGAATTGTTACTGGATCGCCGTCCTATCCCTCTGCCCCAAACCTCTCCCAATGACTGTCAGCATGCTTCTGCTTACCTTCCTGCAGATACAGCACCCCTCTAGGCCTAACGGATGGCACACCAAGCTTCACAGGGCACTTTAAGGTATTCAGTCTCCACCTTTTATCTGTCCTGCTCCTCATTTCACCACGAAGAACCACTGGCAGTATTTCAACATCATTTTGAAACTGAAGTTGTGGAACAGCTACAAAACCAGGGGAATGGCGCGGCAGGGGATTTCATTCCATTTCATTCTGTCCTTTGGCTGTGTGCGCAGTGTCAGAAGAGTTTGAGGACTGCAGAAGACACTGGAATAGATTTCTGGGCGAAAGCGCCAGAGATTCTGGCCCCTGCCCCGATCGCCTTACAAACGCCTGGCGGGCTTTGCCCTGGCGGGCAAATGTCTGAGTTGGACACTCAGCGCAGTACCTGAGCAAATTAGAGTGAGGTTTCACTCAGGGACAAGCCTGCCAACCTATGTACTATGGCAGCTGAATGGGGGCATGGGGTCCTCATGTCTCAGGGATCTGCTTCTCTTATCCAAAACATCTTGCCTCCCATCAGCCTTAGCCACTAGCATATGGTAATGAGTGGAGTCTCTACACTTCCCCCGTTGCACATTTGTCGATTCCCAGAGCTCTGTGGCAGACAGGGTAAATGTATCTATGTGTGAGAGAGAGAAGGAGCCAGATAGAGAGAGAGAAAGAGAGAGAGCGAGAGAGGGGGGGGGGGCAGGCTCTGACAGTCACAATGAGAGAAAAGTGAAGTTGCATCCCCTCAAGCACTCCCCTGCACCCATCAACACAACAGCAAAGTTAGCTTGCATGTTCCCCGTTCTCCCCACTAACCCACCCACCCACCCTCCTCTCTTTCAGGACTTGCAGAGTGCCTAGAGACCCTGGAAATGATGGCAGCGGAGCATGGTACAAACACAAATATCAAAATAGAACTATTCCCCTACTGTCTACAAAACCAAGGAACTACTTCACCTTTGTTTTTTTCCACTTCACATTACAAGAGAAAGACGTCCTTCGTTGGCCCTTTTTACGCACTACCATTCGGTTTACACATTTCATCCTGTTGAGTCTCCCAGTCGGCAAGAGCTATATATTTGGGTGGGTGATCCCAATGAAGTCAATGGAAATAGAGAAGGTGTTAGAACGGTGATGATTGTGTGCTGCAAGTGTCTTTCCCTTGAAGTCCATAGATATCAAGGCCTTGACTAGGGGGTGGTCGAAGTGGCCGATAATTTGCTCAGCAGAAAAAATGCAGAATTTTGGGCAAATTCTGCCACTTCGCCTGCTCTGCCCACAGAGAGAAATTGCCAATTTCAGGCTTTTTCTCCCTGAAATTCGTTTTTTTATGGGAAATGTTTTTTGGTGGCCACAAGAAGTTTCAGACTGAAAACAGATAGTTTGTGAAAAAAACACCCATTTCAGATGGTTTGCCAGAAGACATTGCTTTTTTCCATTAAATTTTGTTTTAGCGGTCAAAAACATGATATTTCAGGGAAAAAACACATTTCAGGAAGCAAAATCTGCATAGATAATTGGCACAACAGCTAAAAAATGTCCCTGCAGACAGAACAGAGCTGGAGGCGAATTTAGGCAATATCGTTCCACCAGTAGTGAGGGTAACTTTGCCCACCCCTAGCCTTGACTAGGGGACTGAAAATGAATCTACAGGGACTGGCCACAAAGTCCAGATGAGGGTGTATTAAGAGCTATGCTTTTTCCTTTCTTATTGGTGCTTTTGTTTTCACACCTGAACCTACCTTTCTTCAGTGCAGTGTCTGGGCCCTGTTTTTCACATGTTCTGTTTTTGAGCCCAGTCACAGGCCTCAGAGAAGGCCGGTGCACCTTGAGGCCTGAAGGCTCCCTCCACCAGTAGCAGGGCCCCAGGGCTTCTGACAGCAGCAGAGGCCCTGTGAGGAGTGGCCTCGAGCCGTCAGGTGGGCTCAGCTGAGCCACCTCCACTGGCCTGGGTCCTGTTCCTGGGGCTCCCAGCTCTGTCTGCCTTGACCTCTCCATGCCCCCTGCTCCAGGGCTCACCTGCTGCCGTCGCCGTGCCAACGGAACCCTCAGGCTGGGCAGAGCATTGTGAAATGACAGCCTCCCCTCCCCCGCCGCTGGGGCCTGGGCCCAGGGCTGGGAGCTTGCAAGGCAAAGGCACACCTCAGCTCAGCTTCTCCTGAGCTGCTCCAGAGCTCGACCCCCCCGGGGGCCCGGAGCCCCAGGGCTGGGGCTCAGAGCAGGAAAGGGCGTTTTATTGGAATGTCCTTTCCTTCTTGATGATTCCTACAAACCGTTTTAAGCTCTGTACATATAGAAAAGCAACATGTGTCATGCCATTTGGGACATGCTGTTCACATGTCTAGCTCCACTAAAACCCTCCTCAGCATATTTCCGAGGCATCAAGGATGAACCAGGAACAGTGCACGACCCCGACAAATCTGCTTCACTGTCCCAGCTTTAACAGACATCTGAGTGTCACACTACATGGCAGGTCCTGCCAGGGCAACAGCAGGGGAAGCTTCACTCACACAGTGCTACAGCATGGGCTTCCCTCCTAGTGAACGGGTGCAGCAGGGCAAACTCCTGTCACAGAGAATGGGCACAACCACACTGCAAGCTTCATTCACACATGGTCTGGCTTCCGACAGCAAAGCAAGCCTCCTACATTGCACATACTGCACTGTAAAGCGTTAGTCTTTGGACAGCAGAGCTATCCCTCTGCATCACACATACTGGACACCCTGAAGGGCCTCCTCCAGATTGAATTGTTACTGGATCGCCGTCCTATCCCTCTGCCCCAAACCTCTCCCAATGACTGTCAGCATGCTTCTGCTTACCTTCCTGCAGATACAGCACCCCTCTAGGCCTAACGGATGGCACACCAAGCTTCACAGGGCACTTTAAGGTATTCAGTCTCCACCTTTTATCTGTCCTGCTCCTCATTTCACCACGAAGAACCACTGGCAGTATTTCAACATCATTTTGAAACTGAAGTTGTGGAACAGCTACAAAACCAGGGGAATGGCGCGGCAGGGGATTTCATTCCATTTCATTCTGTCCTTTGGCTGTGTGCGCAGTGTCAGAAGAGTTTGAGGACTGCAGAAGACACTGGAATAGATTTCTGGGCGAAAGCGCCAGAGATTCTGGCCCCTGCCCCGATCGCCTTACAAACGCCTGGCGGGCTTTGCCCTGGCGGGCAAATGTCTGAGTTGGACACTCAGCGCAGTACCTGAGCAAATTAGAGTGAGGTTTCACTCAGGGACAAGCCTGCCAACCTATGTACTATGGCAGCTGAATGGGGGCATGGGGTCCTCATGTCTCAGGGATCTGCTTCTCTTATCCAAAACATCTTGCCTCCCATCAGCCTTAGCCACTAGCATATGGTAATGAGTGGAGTCTCTACACTTCCCCCGTTGCACATTTGTCGATTCCCAGAGCTCTGTGGCAGACAGGGTAAATGTATCTATGTGTGAGAGAGAGAGGGAGCCAGATAGAGAGAGAGAAAGAGAGAGAGAGAGGGGGGGGGGCAGGCTCTGACAGTCACAATGAGAGAAAAGTGAAGTTGCATCCCCTCAAGCACTCCCCTGCACCCATCAACACAACAGCAAAGTTAGCTTGCATGTTCCCCGTTCTCCCCACTAACCCACCCACCCACCCTCCTCTCTTTCAGGACTTGCAGAGTGCCTAGAGACCCTGGAAATGATGGCAGCGGAGCATGGTACAAACACAAATATCAAAATAGAACTATTCCCCTACTGTCTACAAAACCAAGGAACTACTTCACCTTTGTTTTTTTCCACTTCACATTACAAGAGAAAGACGTCCTTCGTTGGCCCTTTTTACGCACTACCATTCGGTTTACACATTTCATCCTGTTGAGTCTCCCAGTCGGCAAGAGCTATATATTTGGGTGGGTGATCCCAATGAAGTCAATGGAAATAGAGAAGGTCTTAGAACGGTGATGATTGTGTGCTGCAAGTGTCTTTCCCTTGAAGTCCATAGATATCATGGCCTTGACTAGGGGGTGGTCGAAGTGGCCGATAATTTGCTCAGCAGAAAAAATGCAGAATTTTGGGCAAATTCTGCCACTTCGCCTGCTCTGCCCACAGAGAGAAATTGCCAATTTCAGGCTTTTTCTCCCTGAAATTCGTTTTTTTATGGGAAATGTTTTTTGGTGGCCACAAGAAGTTTCAGACTGAAAACAGGGCCCAGGGCTGGGAGCTTGCAAGGCAAAGACACACCTCAGCTCAGCTTCTCCTGAGCTGCTCCAGAGCTCGACCCCCCCGGGGGCCCGGGGCCCCAGGGCTGGGGCTCAGAGCAGGAAGGAACAAGTTACTTACCTGTAACTGTTGTTCTCCAGCATGGGTCTGGCATAGATTCACATGCTCATGAATATTCCCCGTCGTCAGGCTGGGAATCCTCGGTAAAGAAAAAACCAGTATCAGTTTCGTTTCTGATCTGTCTTTCGTAGTAATAACCAATCACTGGTCTCTGCGTCATACTGACCACAGCCAATGACTGCCCTCTACCTAAGCACCGCCTCTGGCAGCCATCTTCAGATTTGGAAGCACGTGAAGTGGCAGTATGACCAAGTGAAGAGCCGCAGAGGGGTAGGCGGGAGGGTTCGCATGTGAATCCATGCCAGACCCATGCTGGAGAACAACAGTTACAGGTAAGTAACTTGTTCCTTCTCCAGCATGGGGTCTGGCATGGATTCACATGCTCATGAATAAAGAATACATAGCAGTACACACATGCACAACCACGGGAGGTGGCAAAGGCTCAACATTAAGCATCACATCAACTCAACATTAAGCATCTTACCTCCTCACCAGGCTCACCTCAGGCGAACAGGTTGCGCAGCACTGCTTGGCCGACCCTGGACTCCTCCCTGGAATCCCGGTCGACGCAGTAGAATTTCGTGAAGGTGTGCGTCGACCTCCACGTAGCAGCCCTGCATATGTCCAGCAGGGGCACACCAGATAGGAACGCCGTGGTAGCTGCGATCGCTCTGGTGGAATGGGCTCTCGGACGGCCAGGCAGCGGTCGGTTTGCCAACCGGTGACAGTACATGATACAGCCGGAGAGCCATCTGGAGATGGAAGCCTTCGAGAGAGCCTTCCCCTGATTGACAGGTCCAAAGTTCACAAAGAGTTGCGACGTCTTCCGAAAACCCTTCGTGCGGTCCACGTAGAACTTCAGCGCTCTAGCTACATCCAGCGAGTGCAAAGTCCTCTCAGCCGGCGACGAAGGCGACGGGAAGAACACAGGTAACACCAAGGGTTCGTTGAGATGGAAGTCCGACGGTACCTTGGGCATGAAGGAGGGGTGCGTCCTGAGCACTACCCTCGTGTCGTGGAAAGTCAAGTACGGGGCCTTGCAGGAAAGGGCCTGGATCTCTCCCACTCGTCGTGCGGAGGTGATGGCCACAAGAAAAGCTGTTTTCCACGATAGAAACTTCAACGGGGCCGAGTGCAGAGGCTCGAACGGAGGTCCCATGAGCTTGGTCAGCACCACGTTGAGCTCCCACGCCGGGGCCGGAGCCTTCACCGGCGGGAACGATCTGAACAGTCCCTTCATGAACTCTTTCACCAGACGATGAGACCACAAGGACGTCCGCCCCGTGGTTCTGGTGTATCGGGAGATCGCAGCAAGGTGAATCTTGATGGACGCGTGTGCCAAACCAGCTTTGGCCAGCGTCAGCAGGTACGGCAGTACTTGGGGAGCCGTAATCCGTAGAGGGTTAATCTTCTGTGCGTGGCACCAGACAGAGAACCTCTTCCATTTGTGTCCGTAGCATTTAAGAGTCGAGGACGCCCTGGCCTTTGCAAGAACCTCTCTGCAATCGGCCGGTATGTCGTATCCTCCAAACTCTAGCGCTGCAGGAGCCAGGCCTGCAAGTTCAGCGACTTCGGGTCGTGGTGGAGGATGGCGCCTCCTTCCCTGGAGAGTAGATCCGCGTCCGCCGGCAGCTTGATCGGCGGGGACGCTGACAAGTCCAGAAGGTCCGGGAACCATATCTGCCTCGGCCACGCAGGTGCGACGAGGATCATCCTGCACCGTGACCTCTTGAGCTGGTTGACGAGCCGGATTAGCAGAGGCAAGGGAGGGAACGCGTAGAGGAACAGGCCCTCCCAGGGGAACGAGAAAGCATCGCCCATGCTCCTCGTCTGGGGAAACCTGCTGGCGAACCTCCGGCACTTGGTGTTCGTCGCCGTCGCGAACAGGTCGATCTGGGGTGTGCCCCACCGTCGGAAGAGGCGATCCACCAGATCCTGCCGTAGTTCCCACTCGTGGCACGAGCGCAGCTCCCTGCTGAGTGAGTCGGCGATGGTGTTTTTTATCCCTGCCAGATGAAACGGCACCAGAAAAATCCCTTGGGCGACGGCCCAATGCCACAGGTCCTGCGCCTCCTTGGACAGCGCTGGGGACCTGGTTCCGCCCTGTTTCCTGATGTAAAACATGGTGGTGGTGTTGTCGGTGAAGATCCTCACCACCTTGCCCTTGAGGGACGGAAGGAAGGACCTGAGGGCCCAAAACACTGCACGGAGCTCCAGGACGTTGATATGCAGGGACTTCTCCGTCGGGAGCCAGAGTCCCCTCGCGTGCAGATTTTCGGTGTGCGCTCCCCACCCTTCCAGGGAGGCATCCGTGGTCACAGTCTCCTGGTGGGCTGGGGTCTGGAAGTCCATGCCCGCCGTCAGATGCGCGCGGGTACCCCACCACCGTATCGCTCGTCGGAAACTCTCGTCGAGCTTGATCCTTTCCTCGAAGCTGCCCGTCGTCTGGATCCAGCGCGCATCCAGGAATTCTTGCAACGGGCGCATCCGGAGCCTGCACATGGGAATGAGGTAGATGCAGGAAGACATCATCCCGAGGAGGGACTTGATGGATCTCACTTTGGCCGCGTCGGCCACCAACATCCGTTGCACCTTGCCCAAGATGGTCCTGGTCCTCTCCTCCGACGGGGAGGCCAGAAGGGACACTGTGTCGAGCCTCGCTCCCAGAAACAGTGCGACTTGCGCGGGCACCAGGTGGGATTTGGCGTAGTTCACGGAGAATCCCAGGTCCGTGAGGAGTTGGACGGTCCTTGCCGTGTGGACCACGGCGAGCTCCTTCGTCTTGGCGCGGATGAGCCAGTCGTCCAGGTAGGGGTAGACGTGAATACCCTCGCGGCGCAGCTGCGCCGCCACCGGTGCGAGGCACTTGGTGAATACCCTGGGTGCCGACCGTAGTCCGAAGGGAAGGGCTTTGAACTGGTAATGACGCCCTTGGACCACGAACCTGAGGAATTTTCGGTGCCCCTTTAGGATGGGAATGTGGAAGTAGGCATCCTCCAAATCCAATGACGATAGGAAGTCTCCTTCCTCCAGTTGACCCAGGACGTGCTGGAGGGTGACCATCCGGAACTTCTGCGCCTTGATGAACTTGTTCAGCCGTTGCAGGTCCAGGATGGGGCGCCATCCTCCCGTCTTCTTCTTCACGAGGAAGTATCGCGAGTAGACTCCGGAGCCCCGAAGCCTCTTTGGGACGAGTTCGATGGCGCCCTTTCTGAGCATCGCCTTTACCTCCAGGAGAAGTTGAGGGACGTGAAGTTCTTTCCTGGCCACGGGGGGGACGCGCGGGCACCTTCTTTGAAACTCGAGCGCGTGGCCCCGGGCCAGGGCGTCCAGCACCCAACGGTCGGTGGAGATGGACTCCCACACGCTGACGAAGCCCGCCAGCCGGCCTCCCACCGGGGTGCTTCGGTGGGGGCCCGACCCCACGGCCGGTTCAATCCTGCTTGGACGCGGCCTTGCCGCCTTGACCTCCTTGGCGACGACGGCGGGGTCCGCTAGACTTGCCTCGTCCTCTGTAGGCCTCTTGCGACGACGAGCGGGCCGCTTGACGGTAGGAAGCGAAACCGCCGCCGGAACCTTTGGAGGCGCCCTTGCCTCCGCCGCTCCGAAAGGGCGTCCGTCGTTGCTGCAGGACTCCAAGGGCCCGGGCCGTCTCAGTATCCGCCTTGATGGCCTGAAGGGAATCGTCCACTGTCTTCCCAAACAGGTTGTTCCCGTCGAAGGGCATGTCCAGGACTCTGGTCTGGACGTCCTGCCGAAAGTCCGTAGCTTTGAGCCATCCACGACGTCGAAGGCAAACGCCGTTGCCCAGCTGGCGGAACCCAGTGTCGGCGATGTCCGTCGCCACGGTGATGGCGTGGTCCGAAGCCACTTCACCTTCCTGGAGGATCTCAAGGGCCTCCGCCCTCTTGTCGTCCGGCAGAAAATCCAGCAGGGGAGCTATCTTGTACCAGAGCTCCCTGTCGTAGCGGGCCACGATAGCCAAGGCGTTGGCCGCTTTAATCGTCGTCGCTGCCGACGAGATGACTCTACGTCCCATAGCATCCAATTTCTTTCCCTCGCCGTCCGGCGGGGAAGTCGATGTGGAGGCCGCACCCCCCCCGCTTTCTTCCTGGCTGCCGCGGAGACGACGGAGTCCGGGGTAGGCTGCGCCCGGAGGCATAGGGGGGCCGTGTCCGGGACCCGGTACTTTTTCTCGTACCGGTCTCTTCTAGCTGGCGTAGTGGAAGGGTTCTTGAGGAGGGAAAGGCCCTCATCCCAAATGTCGTCCAACAGAGGCACTGCGAGGACCGTCTTCCTCTTGGCCTCGCGCCGCTGATAAAGGAAGCCTTCCTTTTTCTTCTCCTCAGGGCAGAGTTGGAAAAGCTCGGAAGCCCTGGAGATCATGGAGTGGAAAGATCCGATCTCGTCGGGCGGAGAAGCCCTGGTGGGAGGCGACGACGGAAAATCCTCGTCGTATGCCTCGTCGTCCGTACCCGTCGCTGCCGTGTCAGTCCCTGTATCATCCCCTCGGGTGGACGGGGAGGAGGGCTGGACGGGGCGCGACGGTTGAAAAGGAGGTGGAGGATGGATCCTTCTTTTCTTGGTAGGGGGAACACCAGAAGGTCCCGGTTCTGGATCCCCCGACGGGAGAGGTTCCTCCATCGGTAACGGTAGCCTCGTCCTTATCTCGGTGCATAAGGACTGTATGGCCAACAAAATGGCCGCCGAGTTGTCTCGCGGCGCTGGCAGAGGGGAATCCGACGGGCGAGCAGGGGCCCCGTCGGTATCCTCGACGATGTCGTCGTCGTCACCTGCGTCGGGGCCCATTCCGACGGGCTGGCCTTGTTCCACGCCTAGGCCGTGGCTTAAGACCTCGATCAGCTCCTCTTCTGAGGTTGAGGCCGAATCTACGACGACGCCCTGCCCCCCCTTCTTCCCCACGGAGGGTTTCACGGGGGTCCTATCGATGGGCACAAAAGAAGACTCCCTCCGAGGAGGCAGGGAGATTCTGGGCCCTGGGGTCGCCACCACTGGTGCAGCCTCCACAGGCTGGGCCAGGGCCGCCGCGACCGTTTCGATAGAGGGCTTGGTCGGATGGATCAAGGCCTTCACCACCTTAGGTGCGCTCACCGCCTTATCCTTGAGGGAGGGGGCACTGCCACGCTCCTCCTCTGCCTTAGAGCTCGACCGGGGTCTTTCCAGGAGCTTCGCCGGGTGCTCGGCCTTCCTCTTACCCGACCCAGAGCGTTGGCTCGTGGTTGATGGTGCCGGGGAGGGTGCGCCCTGCCTGGCGCCCGTAGAGCCCGACCGTTCGGCGCTCCCGGTGCCAGCGGACTCGCGGTGCTTGGCCTTATGTTGGGCCCCCGTCACCGGGGCGCCCTCAAAGGTCTTAGAAGACCGCTCGGATTTCTTCTTCTTCTCGCCAGACGGGCTCTTACCCTCCAGCCAGTTGGCGAGACGTTGATGACGGTCCTTCATGGTCCGTTCAGACATGTTGCCGCAAAACGCACAGTCCTTCTCCACGTGCGTTTTGTCCTCATGAAGGCAGTAAAGGCAGAAAGAGTGTTCGTCCTCCTTAAAGACGTTCTGCAGCTGGCATCCAGGGCAGACCCTGAACAGCTTTCCGGGCGTCGAGCTTCCCTTCTCCTGGGCCATCTCCGAGACCGGGCCTGAGAAGCTTCTGGAGTCCTCCGAAGTGTAGCTCGACGAAATCTTCACCCTTGAGGGGCACAGACGAATCCGACTCGGGTCCCCGTTGATCGGATGTAGGATCGGTGGAGCTTGAGGCTCTTTTGACCGAAGAATCGAAGTTTTTGTGAAAAAGCGCGAAAAAATAGCACTAACGCTCGAGAGCAATAGCACGAGGATCCCAACACATGAACGTGCGGTAAAAATCTGAAGATGGCTGCCAGAGGCGGTGCTTAGGTAGAGGGCAGTCATTGGCTGTGGTCAGTATGACGCAGAGACCAGAGCAGGAAAGGGCGTTTTATTGGAATGTCCATCCTTCTTGATGATTCCTACAAACCGTTTTAAGCTCTGTACATATAGAAAAGCAACATGTGTCATGCCATTTGGGACATGCTGTTCACATGTCTAGCTCCACTAAAACCCTCCTCAGCATATTTCCGAGGCATCAAGGATGAACCAGGAACAGTGCACGACCCCGACAAATCTGCTTCACTGTCCCAGCTTTAACAGACATCTGAGTGTCACACTACATGGCAGGTCCTGCCAGGGCAACAGCAGGGGAAGCTTCACTCACACAGTGCTACAGCATGGGCTTCCCTCCTAGTGAACGGGTGCAGCAGGGCAAACTCCTGTCACAGAGAATGGGCACAACCACACTGCAAGCTTCATTCACTCATGGTCTGGCTTCCGACAGCAAAGCAAGCCTCCTACATTGCACATACTGCACTGTAAAGCGTTAGTCTTTGGACAGCATAGCTATCCCTCTGCATCACACATACTGGACACCCTGAAGGGCCTCCTCCAGATTGAATTGTTACTGGATCGCCGTCCTATCCCTCTGCCCCAAACCTCTCCCAATGACTGTCAGCATGCTTCTGCTTACCTTCCTGCAGATACAGCACCCCTCTAGGCCTAACGGGTGGCACACCAAGCTTCACAGGGCACCTTAAGGTATTCAGTCTCCACCTTTTATCTGTCCTGCTCCTCATTTCACCACGAAGAACCACTGGCAGTATTTCAACATCATTTTGAAACTGAAGTTGTGGAACAGCTACAAAACCAGGGGAATGGCGCGGCAGGGGATTTCATTCCATTTCATTCTGTCCTTTGGCTGTGTGCGCAGTGTCAGAAGAGTTTGAGGACTGCAGAAGACACTGGAATAGATTTCTGGGCGAAAGCGCCAGAGATTCTGGCCCCTGCCCCGATCGCCTTACAAACGCCTGGCGGGCTTTGCCCTGGCGGGCAAATGTCTGAGTTGGACACTCAGCGCAGTACCTGAGCAAATTAGAGTGAGGTTTCACTCAGGGACAAGCCTGCCAACCTATGTACTATGGCAGCTGAATGGGGGCATGGGGTCCTCATGTCTCAGGGATCTGCTTCTCTTATCCAAAACATCTTGCCTCCCATCAGCCTTAGCCACTAGCATATGGTAATGAGTGGAGTCTCTACACTTCCCCCGTTGCACATTTGTCGATTCCCAGAGCTCTGTGGCAGACAGGGTAAATGTATCTATGTGTGAGAGAGAGAGGGAGCCAGATAGAGAGAGAGAAAGAGAGAGAGAGAGACGGGGGGGGCAGGCTCTGACAGTCACAATGAGAGAAAAGTGAAGTTGCATCCCCTCAAGCACTCCCCTGCACCCATCAACACAACAGCAAAGTTAGCTTGCATGTTCCCCGTTCTCCCCACTAACCCACCCACCCACCCTCCTCTCTTTCAGGACTTGCAGAGTGCCTAGAGACCCTGGAAATGATGGCAGCGGAGCATGGTACAAACACAAATATCAAAATAGAACTATTCCCCTACTGTCTACAAAACCAAGGAACTACTTCACCTTTGTTTTTTTCCACTTCACATTATAAGAGAAAGACGTCCTTCGTTGGCCCTTTTTACGCACTACCATTCGGTTTACACATTTCATCCTGTTGAGTCTCCCAGTCGGCAAGAGCTATATATTTGGGTGGGTGATCCCAATGAAGTCAATGGAAATAGAGAAGGTGTTAGAACGGTGATGATTGTGTGCTGCAAGTGTCTTTCCCATGAAGTCCATAGATATTATGGCCTTGACTAGGGGGTGGTCGAAGTGGCCGATAATTTGCTCAGCAGAAAAAATGCAGAATTTTGGGCAAATTCTGCCACTTCGCCTGCTCTGCCCACAGAGAGAAATTGCCAATTTCAGGCTTTTTCTCCCTGAAATTCGTTTTTTTATGGGAAATGTTTTTTGGTGGCCACAAGAAGTTTCAGACTGAAAACAGATAGTTTGTGAAAAAAACACCATTTCAGATGGTTTGCCAGAAGACATTGATTTTTTCCATTAAATTTTGTTTTAGCGGTCAAAAACATGATATTTCAGGGAAAAAACACATTTCAGGAAGCAAAATCTGCATAGAAAATTGGCACAACAGCTAAAAAATGTCCCTGCAGACAGAACAGAGCTGGAGGCGAATTTAGGCAATATCGTTCCACCAGTAGTGAGGGTAACTTTGCCCACCCCTAGCCTTGACTAGGGGACTGAAAATGAATCTACAGGGACTGGCCACAAAGTCCAGATGAGGGTGTATTAAGAGCTATGCTTTTTCCTTTCTTATTGGTGCTTTTGTTTTCACACCTGAACCTACCTTTCTTCAGTGCCGTGTCTGGGCCCTGTTTTTCACATGTTCTGTTTTTGAGCCCAGTCACAGGCCTCAGAGAAGGCCGGTGCCCTTTGAGGCCTGAAGGCTTCCTCCGCCAGTAGCAGGGCCCCAGGGCTTCTGACAGCAGCAGAGGCCCTGTGAGGAGTGGCCTCGAGCGATCAGGTGGGCTCAGCTGAGCCACCTCCACTGGCCTGGGTCCTGTTCCTGGGGCTCCCAGCTCTGTCTGCCTTGACCTCTCCATGCCCCCTGCTCCAGGGCTCACCTGCTGCCGTCGCCGTGCCAACGGAACCCTCAGGCTGGGCAGAGCATTGTGAAATGACAGCCTCCCCTCCCCCGCCGCTGGGGCCTGGGCCCAGGGCTGGGAGCTTGCAAGGCAAAGGCACACCTCAGTTCAGCTTCTCCTGAGCTGCTCCAGAGCTCGACCCCCCCGGGGGCCCGGGCCCCAGGGCTGGGGCTCAGAGCAGGAAAGGGCGTTTTATTGGAATGTCCTTTCCTTCTTGATGATTCCTACAAACCGTTTTAAGCTCTGTACATATAGAAAAGCAACATGTGTCATGCCATTTGGGACATGCTGTTCACATGTCTAGCTCCACTAAAACCCTCCTCAGCATATTTCCGAGGCATCAAGGATGAACCAGGAACAGTGCACGACCCCGACAAATCTGCTTCACTGTCCCAGCTTTAACAGACATCTGAGTGTCACACTACATGGCAGGTCCTGCCAGGGCAACAGCAGGGGAAGCTTCACTCACACAGTGCTACAGCATGGGCTTCCCTCCTAGTGAACGGGTGCAGCAGGGCAAACTCCTGTCACAGAGAATGGGCACAACCACACTGCAAGCTTCATTCACACATGGTCTGGCTTCCGACAGCAAAGCAAGCCTCCTACATTGCACATACTGCACTGTAAAGCGTTAGTCTTTGGACAGCAGAGCTATCCCTCTGCATCACACATACTGGACACCCTGAAGGGCCTCCTCCAGATTGAATTGTTACTGGATCGCCGTCCTATCCCTCTGCCCCAAACCTCTCCCAATGACTGTCAGCATGCTTCTGCTTACCTTCCTGCAGATACAGCACCCCTCTAGGCCTAACGGATGGCACACCAAGCTTCACAGGGCACTTTAAGGTATTCAGTCTCCACCTTTTATCTGTCCTGCTCCTCATTTCACCACGAAGAACCACTGGCAGTATTTCAACATCATTTTGAAACTGAAGTTGTGGAACAGCTACAAAACCAGGGGAATGGCGCGGCAGGGGATTTCATTCCATTTCATTCTGTCCGTTGGCTGTGTGCGCAGTGTCAGAAGAGTTTGAGGACTGCAGAAGACACTGGAATAGATTTCTGGGCGAAAGCGCCAGAGATTCTGGCCCCTGCCCCGATCGCCTTACAAACGCCTGGCGGGCTTTGCCCTGGCGGGCAAATGTCTGAGTTGGACACTCAGCGCAGTACCTGAGCAAATTAGAGTGAGGTTTCACTCAGGGACAAGCCTGCCAACCTATGTACTATGGCAGCTGAATGGGGGCATGGGGTCCTCATGTCTCAGGGATCTGCTTCTCTTATCCAAAACATCTTGCCTCCCATCAGCCTTAGCCACTAGCATATGGTAATGAGTGGAGTCTCTACACTTCCCCCGTTGCACATTTGTCGATTCCCAGAGCTCTGTGGCAGACAGGGTAAATGTATCTATGTGTGAGAGAGAGAGGGAGCCAGATAGAGAGAGAGAAAGAGAGAGAGAGAGAGAGAGGGGGGGGGGCAGGCTCTGACAGTCACAATGAGAGAAAAGTGAAGTTGCATCCCCTCAAGCACTCCCCTGCACCCATCAACACAACAGCTAAGTTAGCTTGCATGTTCCCCGTTCTCCCCACTAACCCACCCACCCACCCTCCTCTCTTTCAGGACTTGCAGAGTGCCTAGAGACCCTGGAAATGATGGCAGCGGAGCATGGTACAAACACAAATATCAAAATAGAACTATTCCCCTTCTGTCTACAAAACCAAGGAACTACTTCACCTTTGTTTTTTTCCACTTCACATTACAAGAGAAAGACGTCCTTCGTTGGCCCTTTTTACGCACTACCATTCGGTTTACACATTTCATCCTGTTGAGTCTCCCAGTCGGCAAGAGCTATATATTTGGGTGGGTGATCCCAATGAAGTCAATGGAAATAGAGAAGGTGTTAGAACGGTGATGATTGTGTGCTGCAAGTGTCTTTCCCTTGAAGTCCATAGATATCATGGCCTTGACTAGGGGGTGGTCGAAGTGGCCGATAATTTGCTCAGCAGAAAAAATGCAGAATTTTGGGCAAATTCTGCCACTTCGCCTGCTCTGCCCACAGAGAGAAATTGCCAATTTCAGGCTTTTTCTCCCTGAAATTCGTTTTTTTATGGGAAATGTTTTTTGGTGGCCACAAGAAGTTTCAGACTGAAAACAGATAGTTTGTGAAAAAAACACCATTTCAGATGGTTTGCCAGAAGACATTGATTTTTCCATTAAATTTTGTTTTAGCGGTCAAAAACATGATATTTCAGGGAAAAAACACATTTCAGGAAGCAAAATCTGCATAGAAAATTGGCACAACAGCTAAAAAATGTCCCTGCAGACAGAACAGAGCTGGAGGCGAATTTAGGCAATATCGTTCCACCAGTAGTGAGGGTAACTTTGCCCACCCCTAGCTTTGACTAGGGGACTGAAAATGAATCTACAGGGACTGGCCACAAAGTCCAGATGAGGGTGTATTAAGAGCTATGCTTTTTCCTTTCTTATTGGTGCTTTTGTTTTCACACCTGAACCTACCATTCTTCAGTGCAGTGTCTGGGCCCTGTTTTTCACATGTTCTGTTTTTGAGCCCAGTCACAGGCCTCAGAGAAGGCCGGTGCCCTTTGAGGCCTGAATGCTTCCTCCGCCAGTAGCAGGGCCCCAGGGCGTCTGACAGCAGCAGAGGCCCTGTGAGGAGTGGCCTCGAGCCGTCAGGTGGGCTCAGCTGAGCCACCTCCACTGGCCTGGGTCCTGTTCCTGGGGCTCCCAGCTCTGTCTGCCTTGACCTCTCCATGCCCCCTGCTCCAGGGCTCACCTGCTGCCGTCGCCGTGCCAACGGAACCCTCAGGCTGGGCAGAGCATTGTGAAATGACAGCCTCCCCTCCCCCGCCGCTGGGGCCTGGGCCCAGGGCTGGGAGCTTGCAAGGCAAAGGCACACCTCAGCTCAGCTTCTCCTGAGCTGCTCCAGAGCTCGACCCCCCCGGGGGCCCAGGGCCCCAGGGCTGGGGCTCAGAGCAGGAAAGGGCGTTTTATTGGAATGTCCTTTCCTTCTTGATGATTCCTACAAACCGTTTTAAGCTCTGTACATATAGAAAAGCAACATGTGTCATGCCATTTGGGACATGCTGTTCACATGTCTAGCTCCACTAAAACCCTCCTCAGCATATTTACGAGGCATCAAGGATGAACCAGGAACAGTGCACGACCCCGACAAATCTGCTTCACTGTCCCAGCTTTAACAGACATCTGAGTGTCACACTACATGGCAGGTCCTGCCAGGGCAACAGCAGGGGAAGCTTCACTCACACAGTGCTACAGCATGGGCTTCCCTCCTAGTGAACGGGTGCAGCAGGGCAAACTCCTGTCACAGAGAATGGGCACAACCACACTGCAAGCTTCATTCACACATGGTCTGGCTTCCGACAGCAAAGCAAGCCTCCTACATTGCACATACTGCACTGTAAAGCGTTAGTCTTTGGACAGCATAGCTATCCCTCTGCATCACACATACTGGACACCCTGAAGGGCCTCCTCCAGATTGAATTGTTACTGGATCGCCGTCCTATCCCTCTGCCCCAAACCTCTCCCAATGACTGTCAGCATGCTTCTGCTTACCTTCCTGCAGATACAGCACCCCTCTAGGCCTAACGGATGGCACACCAAGCTTCACAGGGCACTTTAAGGTATTCAGTCTCCACCTTTTATCTGTCCTGCTCCTCATTTCACCACGAAGAACCACTGGCAGTATTTCAACATCATTTTGAAACTGAAGTTGTGGAACAGCTACAAAACCAGGGGAATGGCGCGGCAGGGGATTTCATTCCATTTCATTCTGTCCTTTGGCTGTGTGCGCAGTGTCAGAAGAGTTTGAGGACTGCAGAAGACACTGGAATAGATTTCTGGGCGAAAGCGCCAGAGATTCTGGCCCCTGCCCCGATCGCCTTACAAACGCCTGGCGGGCTTTGCCCTGGCGGGCAAATGTCTGAGTTGGACACTCAGCGCAGTACCTGAGCAAATTAGAGTGAGGTTTCACTCAGGGACAAGCCTGCCAACCTATGTACTATGGCAGCTGAATGGGGGCATGGGGTCCTCATGTCTCAGGGATCTGCTTCTCTTATCCAAAACATCTTGCCTCCCATCAGCCTTAGCCACTAGCATATGGTAATGAGTGGAGTCTCTACACTTCCCCCGTTGCACATTTGTCGATTCCCAGAGCTCTGTGGCAGACAGGGTAAATGTATCTATGTGTGAGAGAGAGAAGGAGCCAGATAGAGAGAGAGAAAGAGAGAGAGCGAGAGAGGGGGGGGGGGCAGGCTCTGACAGTCACAATGAGAGAAAAGTGAAGTTGCATCCCCTCAAGCACTCCCCTGCACCCATCAACACAACAGCAAAGTTAGCTTGCATGTTCCCCGTTCTCCCCACTAACCCACCCACCCACCCTCCTCTCTTTCAGGACTTGCAGAGTGCCTAGAGACCCTGGAAATGATGGCAGCGGAGCATGGTACAAACACAAATATCAAAATAGAACTATTCCCCTACTGTCTACAAAACCAAGGAACTACTTCACCTTTGTTTTTTTCCACTTCACATTACAAGAGAAAGACGTCCTTCGTTGGCCCTTTTTACGCACTACCATTCGGTTTACACATTTCATCCTGTTGAGTCTCCCAGTCGGCAAGAGCTATATATTTGGGTGGGTGATCCCAATGAAGTCAATGGAAATAGAGAAGGTGTTAGAACGGTGATGATTGTGTGCTGCAAGTGTCTTTCCCTTGAAGTCCATAGATATCAAGGCCTTGACTAGGGGGTGGTCGAAGTGGCCGATAATTTGCTCAGCAGAAAAAATGCAGAATTTTGGGCAAATTCTGCCACTTCGCCTGCTCTGCCCACAGAGAGAAATTGCCAATTTCAGGCTTTTTCTCCCTGAAATTCGTTTTTTTATGGGAAATGTTTTTTGGTGGCCACAAGAAGTTTCAGACTGAAAACAGATAGTTTGTGAAAAAAACACCCATTTCAGATGGTTTGCCAGAAGACATTGCTTTTTTCCATTAAATTTTGTTTTAGCGGTCAAAAACATGATATTTCAGGGAAAAAACACATTTCAGGAAGCAAAATCTGCATAGATAATTGGCACAACAGCTAAAAAATGTCCCTGCAGACAGAACAGAGCTGGAGGCGAATTTAGGCAATATCGTTCCACCAGTAGTGAGGGTAACTTTGCCCACCCCTAGCCTTGACTAGGGGACTGAAAATGAATCTACAGGGACTGGCCACAAAGTCCAGATGAGGGTGTATTAAGAGCTATGCTTTTTCCTTTCTTATTGGTGCTTTTGTTTTCACACCTGAACCTACCTTTCTTCAGTGCAGTGTCTGGGCCCTGTTTTTCACATGTTCTGTTTTTGAGCCCAGTCACAGGCCTCAGAGAAGGCCGGTGCACCTTGAGGCCTGAAGGCTCCCTCCACCAGTAGCAGGGCCCCAGGGCTTCTGACAGCAGCAGAGGCCCTGTGAGGAGTGGCCTCGAGCCGTCAGGTGGGCTCAGCTGAGCCACCTCCACTGGCCTGGGTCCTGTTCCTGGGGCTCCCAGCTCTGTCTGCCTTGACCTCTCCATGCCCCCTGCTCCAGGGCTCACCTGCTGCCGTCGCCGTGCCAACGGAACCCTCAGGCTGGGCAGAGCATTGTGAAATGACAGCCTCCCCTCCCCCGCCGCTGGGGCCTGGGCCCAGGGCTGGGAGCTTGCAAGGCAAAGGCACACCTCAGCTCAGCTTCTCCTGAGCTGCTCCAGAGCTCGACCCCCCCGGGGGCGCGGAGCCCCAGGGCTGGGGCTCAGAGCAGGAAAGGGCGTTTTATTGGAATGTCCTTTCCTTCTTGATGATTCCTACAAACCGTTTTAAGCTCTGTACATATAGAAAAGCAACATGTGTCATGCCATTTGGGACATGCTGTTCACATGTCTAGCTCCACTAAAACCCTCCTCAGCATATTTCCGAGGCATCAAGGATGAACCAGGAACAGTGCACGACCCCGACAAATCTGCTTCACTGTCCCAGCTTTAACAGACATCTGAGTGTCACACTACATGGCAGGTCCTGCCAGGGCAACAGCAGGGGAAGCTTCACTCACACAGTGCTACAGCATGGGCTTCCCTCCTAGTGAACGGGTGCAGCAGGGCAAACTCCTGTCACAGAGAATGGGCACAACCACACTGCAAGCTTCATTCACACATGGTCTGGCTTCCGACAGCAAAGCAAGCCTCCTACATTGCACATACTGCACTGTAAAGCGTTAGTCTTTGGACAGCAGAGCTATCCCTCTGCATCACACATACTGGACACCCTGAAGGGCCTCCTCCAGATTGAATTGTTACTGGATCGCCGTCCTATCCCTCTGCCCCAAACCTCTCCCAATGACTGTCAGCATGCTTCTGCTTACCTTCCTGCAGATACAGCACCCCTCTAGGCCTAACGGATGGCACACCAAGCTTCACAGGGCACTTTAAGGTATTCAGTCTCCACCTTTTATCTGTCCTGCTCCTCATTTCACCACGAAGAACCACTGGCAGTATTTCAACATCATTTTGAAACTGAAGTTGTGGAACAGCTACAAAACCAGGGGAATGGCGCGGCAGGGGATTTCATTCCATTTCATTCTGTCCTTTGGCTGTGTGCGCAGTGTCAGAAGAGTTTGAGGACTGCAGAAGACACTGGAATAGATTTCTGGGCGAAAGCGCCAGAGATTCTGGCCCCTGCCCCGATCGCCTTACAAACGCCTGGCGGGCTTTGCCCTGGCGGGCAAATGTCTGAGTTGGACACTCAGCGCAGTACCTGAGCAAATTAGAGTGAGGTTTCACTCAGGGACAAGCCTGCCAACCTATGTACTATGGCAGCTGAATGGGGGCATGGGGTCCTCATGTCTCAGGGATCTGCTTCTCTTATCCAAAACATCTTGCCTCCCATCAGCCTTAGCCACTAGCATATGGTAATGAGTGGAGTCTCTACACTTCCCCCGTTGCACATTTGTCGATTCCCAGAGCTCTGTGGCAGACAGGGTAAATGTATCTATGTGTGAGAGAGAGAGGGAGCCAGATAGAGAGAGAGAAAGAGAGAGAGAGAGGGGGGGGGGCAGGCTCTGACAGTCACAATGAGAGAAAAGTGAAGTTGCATCCCCTCAAGCACTCCCCTGCACCCATCAACACAACAGCAAAGTTAGCTTGCATGTTCCCCGTTCTCCCCACTAACCCACCCACCCACCCTCCTCTCTTTCAGGACTTGCAGAGTGCCTAGAGACCCTGGAAATGATGGCAGCGGAGCATGGTACAAACACAAATATCAAAATAGAACTATTCCCCTTCTGTCTACAAAACCAAGGAACTACTTCACCTTTGTTTTTTTCCACTTCACATTACAAGAGAAAGACGTCCTTCGTTGGCCCTTTTTACGCACTACCATTCGGTTTACACATTTCATCCTGTTGAGTCTCCCAGTCGGCAAGAGCTATATATTTGGGTGGGTGATCCCAATGAAGTCAATGGAAATAGAGAAGGTGTTAGAACGGTGATGATTGTGTGCTGCAAGTGTCTTTCCCTTGAAGTCCATAGATATCATGGCCTTGACCAGGGGGTGGTCGAAGTGGCCGATAATTTGCTCAGCAGAAAAAATGCAGAATTTTGGGCAAATTCTGCCACTTCGCCTGCTCTGCCCACAGAGAGAAATTGCCAATTTCAGGCTTTTTCTCCCTGAAATTCGTTTTTTTATGGGAAATGTTTTTTGGTGGCCACAAGAAGTTTCAGACTGAAAACAGATAGTTTGTGAAAAAAACACCATTTCAGATGGTTTGCCAGAAGACATTGATTTTTCCATTAAATTTTGTTTTAGCGGTCAAAAACATGATATTTCAGGGAAAAAACACATTTCAGGAAGCAAAATCTGCATAGAAAATTGGCACAACAGCTAAAAAATGTCCCTGCAGACAGAACAGAGCTGGAGGCGAATTTAGGCAATATCGTTCCACCAGTAGTGAGGGTAACTTTGCCCACCCCTAGCCTTGACTAGGGGACTGAAAATGAATCTACAGGGACTGGCCACAAAGTCCAGATGAGGGTGTATTAAGAGCTATGCTTTTTCCTTTCTTATTGGTGCTTTTGTTTTCACACCTGAACCTACCATTCTTCAGTGCAGTGTCTGGGCCCTGTTTTTCACATGTTCTGTTTTTGAGCCCAGTCACAGGCCTCAGAGAAGGCCGGTGCCCTTTGAGGCCTGAATGCTTCCTCCGCCAGTAGCAGGGCCCCAGGGCGTCTGACAGCAGCAGAGGCCCTGTGAGGAGTGGCCTCGAGCCGTCAGGTGGGCTCAGCTGAGCCACCTCCACTGGCCTGGGTCCTGTTCCTGGGGCTCCCAGCTCTGTCTGCCTTGACCTCTCCATGCCCCCTGCTCCAGGGCTCACCTGCTGCCGTCGCCGTGCCAACGGAACCCTCAGGCTGGGCAGAGCATTGTGAAATGACAGCCTCCCCTCCCCCGCCGCTGGGGCCTGGGCCCAGGGCTGGGAGCTTGCAAGGCAAAGGCACACCTCAGCTCAGCTTCTCCTGAGCTGCTCCAGAGCTCGACCCCCCCGGGGGCCCAGGGCCCCAGGGCTGGGGCTCAGAGCAGGAAAGGGCGTTTTATTGGAATGTCCTTTCCTTCTTGATGATTCCTACAAACCGTTTTAAGCTCTGTACATATAGAAAAGCAACATGTGTCATGCCATTTGGGACATGCTGTTCACATGTCTAGCTCCACTAAAACCCTCCTCAGCATATTTCCGAGGCATCAAGGATGAACCAGGAACAGTGCACGACCCCGACAAATCTGCTTCACTGTCCCAGCTTTAACAGACATCTGAGTGTCACACTACATGGCAGGTCCTGCCAGGGCAACAGCAGGGGAAGCTTCACTCACACAGTGCTACAGCATGGGCTTCCCTCCTAGTGAACGGGTGCAGCAGGGCAAACTCCTGTCACAGAGAATGGGCACAACCACACTGCAAGCTTCATTCACACATGGTCTGGCTTCCGACAGCAAAGCAAGCCTCCTACATTGCACATACTGCACTGTAAAGCGTTAGTCTTTGGACAGCATAGCTATCCCTCTGCATCACACATACTGGACACCCTGAAGGGCCTCCTCCAGATTGAATTGTTACTGGATCGCCGTCCTATCCCTCTGCCCCAAACCTCTCCCAATGACTGTCAGCATGCTTCTGCTTACCTTCCTGCAGATACAGCACCCCTCTAGGCCTAACGGATGGCACACCAAGCTTCACAGGGCACTTTAAGGTATTCAGTCTCCACCTTTTATCTGTCCTGCTCCTCATTTCACCACGAAGAACCACTGGCAGTATTTCAACATCATTTTGAAACTGAAGTTGTGGAACAGCTACAAAACCAGGGGAATGGCGTGGCAGGGGATTTCATTCCATTTCATTCTGTCCTTTGGCTGTGTGCGCAGTGTCAGAAGAGTTTGAGGACTGCAGAAGACACTGGAATAGATTTCTGGGCGAAAGCGCCAGAGATTCTGGCCCCTGCCCCGATCGCCTTACAAACGCCTGGCGGGCTTTGCCCTGGCGGGCAAATGTCTGAGTTGGACACTCAGCGCAGTACCTGAGCAAATTAGAGTGAGGTTTCACTCAGGGACAAGCCTGCCAACCTATGTACTATGGCAGCTGAATGGGGGCATGGGGTCCTCATGTCTCAGGGATCTGCTTCTCTTATCCAAAACATCTTGCCTCCCATCAGCCTTAGCCACTAGCATATGGTAATGAGTGGAGTCTCTACACTTCCCCCGTTGCACATTTGTCGATTCCCAGAGCTCTGTGGCAGACAGGGTAAATGTATCTATGTGTGAGAGAGAGAGGGAGCCAGATAGAGAGAGAGAAAGAGAGAGAGAGAGGGGGGGGGGGCAGGCTCTGACAGTCACAATGAGAGAAAAGTGAAGTTGCATCCCCTCAAGCACTCCCCTGCACCCATCAACACAACAGCAAAGTTAGCTTGCATGTTCCCCGTTCTCCCCACTAACCCACCCACCCACCCTCCTCTCTTTCAGGACTTGCAGAGTGCCTAGAGACCCTGGAAATGATGGCAGCGGAGCATGGTACAAACACAAATATCAAAATAGAACTATTCCCCTACTGTCTACAAAACCAAGGAACTACTTCACCTTTGTTTTTTTCCACTTCACATTACAAGAGAAAGACGTCCTTCGTTGGCCCTTTTTACGCACTACCATTCGGTTTACACATTTCATCCTGTTGAGTCTCCCAGTCGGCAAGAGCTATATATTTGGGTGGGTGATCCCAATGAAGTCAATGGAAATAGAGAAGGTGTTAGAACGGTGATGATTGTGTGCTGCAAGTGTCTTTCCCTTGAAGTCCATAGATATCATGGCCTTGACTAGGGGGTGGTCGAAGTGGCCGATAATTTGCTCAGCAGAAAAAATGCAGAATTTTGGGCAAATTCTGCCACTTCGCCTGCTCTGCCCACAGAGAGAAATTGCCAATTTCAGGCTTTTTCTCCCTGAAATTCGTTTTTTTATGGGAAATGTTTTTTGGTGGCCACAAGAAGTTTCAGACTGAAAACAGATAGTTTGTGAAAAAAACACCCATTTCAGATGGTTTGCCAGAAGACATTGCTTTTTTCCATTAAATTTTGTTTTAGCGGTCAAAAACATGATATTTCAGGGAAAAAACACATTTCAGGAAGCAAAATCTGCATAGATAATTGGCACAACAGCTAAAAAATGTCCCTGCAGACAGAACAGAGCTGGAGGCGAATTTAGGCAATATCGTTCCACCAGTAGTGAGGGTAACTTTGCCCACCCCTAGCCTTGACTAGGGGACTGAAAATGAATCTACAGGGACTGGCCACAAAGTCCAGATGAGGGTGTATTAAGAGCTATGCTTTTTCCTTTCTTATTGGTGCTTTTGTTTTCACACCTGAACCTACCTTTCTTCAGTGCAGTGTCTGGGCCCTGTTTTTCACATGTTCTGTTTTTGAGCCCAGTCACAGGCCTCAGAGAAGGCCGGTGCCCTTTGAGGCCTGAATGCTTCCTCCGCCAGTAGCAGGGCCCCAGGGCTTCTGACAGCAGCAGAGGCCCTGTGAGGAGTGGCCTCGAGCGATCAGGTGGGCTCAGCTGAGCCACCTCCACTGGCCTGGGTCCTGTTCCTGGGGCTCCCAGCTCTGTCTGCCTTGACCTCTCCATGCCCCCTGCTCCAGGGCTCACCTGCTGCCGTCGCCGTGCCAACGGAACCCTCAGGCTGGGCAGAGCATTGTGAAATGACAGCCTCCCCTCCCCCGCCGCTGGGGCCTGGGCCCAGGGCTGGGAGCTTGCAAGGCAAAGGCACACCTCAGCTCAGCTTCTCCTGAGCTGCTCCAGAGCTCGACCCCCCCGGGGGCCCGGAGCCCCAGGGCTGGGGCTCAGAGCAGGAAAGGGCGTTTTATTGGAATGTCCTTTCCTTCTTGATGATTCCTACAAACCGTTTTAAGCTCTGTACATATAGAAAAGCAACATGTGTCATGCCATTTGGGACATGCTGTTCACATGTCTAGCTCCACTAAAACCCTCCTCAGCATATTTCCGAGGCATCAAGGATGAACCAGGAACAGTGCACGACCCCGACAAATCTGCTTCACTGTCCCAGCTTTAACAGACATCTGAGTGTCACACTACATGGCAGGTCCTGCCAGGGCAACAGCAGGGGGAAGCTTCACTCACACAGTGCTACAGCATGGGCTTCCCTCCTAGTGAACGGGTGCAGCAGGGCAAACTCCTGTCACAGAGAATGGGCACAACCACACTGCAAGCTTCATTCACACATGGTCTGGCTTCCGACAGCAAAGCAAGCCTCCTACATTGCACATACTGCACTGTAAAGCGTTAGTCTTTGGACAGCATAGCTATCCCTCTGCATCACACATACTGGACACCCTGAAGGGCCTCCTCCAGATTGAATTGTTACTGGATCGCCGTCCTATCCCTCTGCCCCAAACCTCTCCCAATGACTGTCAGCAGGCTTCTGCTTACCTTCCTGCAGATACAGCACCCCTCTAGGCCTAACGGATGGCACACCAAGCTTCACAGGGCACTTTAAGGTATTCAGTCTCCACCTTTTATCTGTCCT
The DNA here is from genome assembly GCF_040938575.1 of Ambystoma mexicanum. Lineage (NCBI taxonomy): Eukaryota > Metazoa > Chordata > Amphibia > Caudata > Ambystomatidae > Ambystoma > Ambystoma mexicanum. Next base: position 1,098,527,307 of record NC_090941.1, read on the forward strand.
GCTCCTCATTTCACCACGAAGAACCACTGGCAGTATTTCAACATCATTTTGAAACTGAAGTTGTGGAACAGCTACAAAACCAGGGGAATGGCGCGGCAGGGGATTTCATTCCATTTCATTCTGTCCTTTGGCTGTGTGCGCAGTGTCAGAAGAGTTTGAGGACTGCAGAAGACACTGGAATAGATTTCTGGGCGAAAGCGCCAGAGATTCTGGCCCCTGCCCCGATCGCCTTACAAACGCCTGGCGGGCTTTGCCCTGGCGGGCAAATGTCTGAGTTGGACACTCAGCGCAGTACCTGAGCAAATTAGAGTGAGGTTTCACTCAGGGACAAGCCTGCCAACCTATGTACTATGGCAGCTGAATGGGGGCATGGGGTCCTCATGTCTCAGGGATCTGCTTCTCTTATCCAAAACATCTTGCCTCCCATCAGCCTTAGCCACTAGCATATGGTAATGAGTGGAGTCTCTACACTTCCCCCGTTGCACATTTGTCGATTCCCAGAGCTCTGTGGCAGACAGGGTAAATGTATCTATGTGTGAGAGAGAGAGGGAGCCAGATAGAGAGAGAGAAAGAGAGAGAGAGAGGGGGGGGGGCAGGCTCTGACAGTCACAATGAGAGAAAAGTGAAGTTGCATCCCCTCAAGCACTCCCCTGCACCCATCAACACAACAGCAAAGTTAGCTTGCATGTTCCCCGTTCTCCCCACTAACCCACCCACCCACCCTCCTCTCTTTCAGGACTTGCAGAGTGCCTAGAGACCCTGGAAATGATGGCAGCGGAGCATGGTACAAACACAAATATCAAAATAGAACTATTCCCCTACTGTCTACAAAACCAAGGAACTACTTCACCTTTGTTTTTTTCCACTTCACATTACAAGAGAAAGACGTCCTTCGTTGGCCCTTTTTACGCACTACCATTCGGTTTACACATTTCATCCTGTTGAGTCTCCCAGTCGGCAAGAGCTATATATTTGGGTGGGTGATCCCAATGAAGTCAATGGAAATAGAGAAGGTCTTAGAACGGTGATGATTGTGTGCTGCAAGTGTCTTTCCCTTGAAGTCCATAGATATCATGGCCTTGACTAGGGGGTGGTCGAAGTGGCCGATAATTTGCTCAGCAGAAAAAATGCAGAATTTTGGGCAAATTCTGCCACTTCGCCTGCTCTGCCCACAGAGAGAAATTGCCAATTTCAGGCTTTTTCTCCCTGAAATTCGTTTTTTTATGGGAAATGTTTTTTGGTGGCCACAAGAAGTTTCAGACTGAAAACAGATAGTTTGTGAAAAGAACACCATTTCAGATGGTTTGCCAGAAGACATTGATTTTTTCCATTAAATTTTGTTTTAGCGGTCAAAAACATGATATTTCAGGGAAAACACACATTTCAGGAAGCAAAATCTGCATAGAAAATTGGCACAACAGCTAAAAAATGTCCCTGCAGACAGAACAGAGCTGGAGGCGAATTTAGGCAATATCGTTCCACCAGTAGTGAGGGTAACTTTGCCCACCCCTAGCCTTGACTAGGGGACTGAAAATGAATCTACAGGGACTGGCCACAAAGTCCAGATGAGGGTGTATTAAGAGCTATGCTTTTTCCTTTCTTATTGGTGCTTTTGTTTTCACACCTGAACCTACCTTTCTTCAGTGCAGTGTCTGGGCCCTGTTTTTCACATGTTCTGTTTTTGAGCCCAGTCACAGGCCTCAGAGAAGGCCGGTGCCCTTTGAGGCCTGAAGGCTTCCTCCGCCAGTAGCAGGGCCCCAGGGCTTCTGACAGCAGCAGAGGCCCTGTGAGGAGTGGCCTCGAGCCGTCAGGTGGGCTCAGCTGAGCCACCTCCACTGGCCTGGGTCCTGTTCCTGGGGCTCCCAGCTCTGTCTGCCTTGACCTCTCCATGCCCCCTGCTCCAGGGCTCACCTGCTGCCGTCGCCGTGCCAACGGAACCCTCAGGCTGGGCAGAGCATTGTGAAATGACAGCCTCCCCTCCCCCGCCGCTGGGGCCTGGGCCCAGGGCTGGGAGCTTGCAAGGCAAAGACACACCTCAGCTCAGCTTCTCCTGAGCTGCTCCAGAGCTCGACCCCCCCGGGGGCCCGGGGCCCCAGGGCTGGGGCTCAGAGCAGGAAGGAACAAGTTACTTACCTGTAACTGTTGTTCTCCAGCATGGGTCTGGCATGGATTCACATGCTCATGAATATTCCCCGTCGTCAGGCTGGGAATCCTCGGTAAAGAAAAAACCAGTATCAGTTTCGTTTCTGATCTGTCTTTCGTAGTAATAACCAATCACTGGTCTCTGCGTCATACTGACCACAGCCAATGACTGCCCTCTACCTAAGCACCGCCTCTGGCAGCCATCTTCAGATTTGGAAGCACGTGAAGTGGCAGTATGACCAAGTGAAGAGCCGCAGAGGGGTAGGCGGGAGGGTTCGCATGTGAATCCATGCCAGACCCATGCTGGAGAACAACAGTTACAGGTAAGTAACTTGTTCCTTCTCCAGCATGGGGTCTGGCATGGATTCACATGCTCATGAATAAAGAATACATAGCAGTACACACATGCACAACCACGGGAGGTGGCAAAGGCTCAACATTAAGCATCACATCAACTCAACATTAAGCATCTTACCTCCTCACCAGGCTCACCTCAGGCGAACAGGTTGCGCAGCACTGCTTGGCCGACCCTGGACTCCTCCCTGGAATCCCGGTCGACGCAGTAGAATTTCGTGAAGGTGTGCGTCGACCTCCACGTAGCAGCCCTGCATATGTCCAGCAGGGGCACACCAGATAGGAACGCCGTGGTAGCTGCGATCGCTCTGGTGGAATGGGCTCTCGGACGGCCAGGCAGCGGTCGGTTTGCCAACCGGTGACAGTACATGATACAGCCGGAGAGCCATCTGGAGATGGAAGCCTTCGAGAGAGCCTTCCCCTGATTGACAGGTCCAAAGTTCACAAAGAGTTGCGACGTCTTCCGAAAACCCTTCGTGCGGTCCACGTAGAACTTCAGCGCTCTAGCTACATCCAGCGAGTGCAAAGTCCTCTCAGCCGGCGACGAAGGCGACGGGAAGAACACAGGTAACACCAAGGGTTCGTTGAGATGGAAGTCCGACGGTACCTTGGGCATGAAGGAGGGGTGCGTCCTGAGCACTACCCTCGTGTCGTGGAAAGTCAAGTACGGGGCCTTGCAGGAAAGGGCCTGGATCTCTCCCACTCGTCGTGCGGAGGTGATGGCCACAAGAAAAGCTGTTTTCCACGATAGAAACTTCAACGGGGCCGAGTGCAGAGGCTCGAACGGAGGTCCCATGAGCTTGGTCAGCACCACGTTGAGCTCCCACGCCGGGGCCGGAGCCTTCACCGGCGGAAACGATCTGAACAGTCCCTTCATGAACTCTTTCACCAGACGATGAGACCACAAGGACGTCCGCCCCGTGGTTCTGGTGTATCGGGAGATCGCAGCAAGGTGAATCTTGATGGACGCGTGTGCCAAACCAGCTTTGGCCAGCGTCAGCAGGTACGGCAGTACTTGGGGAGCCGTAATCCGTAGAGGGTTAATCTTCTGTGCGTGGCACCAGACAGAGAACCTCTTCCATTTGTGTCCGTAGCATTTAAGAGTCGAGGACGCCCTGGCCTTTGCAAGAACCTCTCTGCAATCGGCCGGTATGTCGTATCCTCCAAACTCTAGCGCTGCAGGAGCCAGGCCTGCAAGTTCAGCGACTTCGGGTCGTGGTGGAGGATGGCGCCTCCTTCCCTGGAGAGTAGATCCGCGTCCGCCGGCAGCTTGATCGGCGGGGACGCTGACAAGTCCAGAAGGTCCGGGAACCATATCTGCCTCGGCCACGCAGGTGCGACGAGGATCATCCTGCACCGTGACCTCTTGAGCTGGTTGACGAGCCGGATTAGCAGAGGCAAGGGAGGGAACGCGTAGAGGAACAGGCCCTCCCAGGGGAACGAGAAAGCATCGCCCATGCTCCTCGTCTGGGGAAACCTGCTGGCGAACCTCCGGCACTTGGTGTTCGTCGCCGTCGCGAACAGGTCGATCTGGGGTGTGCCCCACCGTCGGAAGAGGCGATCCACCAGATCCTGCCGTAGTTCCCACTCGTGGCACGAGCGCAGCTCCCTGCTGAGTGAGTCGGCGATGGTGTTTTTTATCCCTGCCAGATGAAACGGCACCAGAAAAATCCCTTGGGCGACGGCCCAATGCCACAGGTCCTGCGCCTCCTTGGACAGCGCTGGGGACCTGGTTCCGCCCTGTTTCCTGATGTAAAACATGGTGGTGGTGTTGTCGGTGAAGATCCTCACCACCTTGCCCTTGAGGGACGGAAGGAAGGACCTGAGGGCCCAAAACATTGCACGGAGCTCCAGGACGTTGATATGCAGGGACTTCTCCGTCGGGAGCCAGAGTCCCCTCGCGTGCAGATTTTCGGTGTGCGCTCCCCACCCTTCCAGGGAGGCATCCGTGGTCACAGTCTCCTGGTGGGCTGGGGTCTGGAAGTCCATGCCCGCCGTCAGATGCGCGCGGGTACCCCACCACCGTATCGCTCGTCGGAAACTCTCGTCGAGCTTGATCCTTTCCTCGAAGCTGCCCGTCGTCTGGATCCAGCGCGCATCCAGGAATTCTTGCAACGGGCGCATCCGGAGCCTGCACATGGGAATGAGGTAGATGCAGGAAGACATCATCCCGAGGAGGGACTTGATGGATCTCACTTTGGCCGCGTCGGCCACCAACATCCGTTGCACCTTGCCCAAGATGGTCCTGGTCCTCTCCTCCGACGGGGAGGCCAGAAGGGACACTGTGTCGAGCCTCGCTCCCAGAAACAGTGCGACTTGCGCGGGCACCAGGTGGGATTTGGCGTAGTTCACGGAGAATCCCAGGTCCGTGAGGAGTTGGACGGTCCTTGCCGTGTGGACCACGGCGAGCTCCTTCGTCTTGGCGCGGATGAGCCAGTCGTCCAGGTAGGGGTAGACGTGAATACCCTCGCGGCGCAGCTGCGCCGCCACCGGTGCGAGGCACTTGGTGAATACCCTGGGTGCCGACCGTAGTCCGAAGGGAAGGGCTTTGAACTGGTAATGACGCCCTTGGACCACGAACCTGAGGAATTTTCGGTGCCCCTTTAGGATGGGAATGTGGAAGTAGGCATCCTCCAAATCCAACGACGATAGGAAGTCTCCTTCCTCCAGTTGACCCAGGACGTGCTGGAGGGTGACCATCCGGAACTTCTGCGCCTTGATGAACTTGTTCAGCCGTCGCAGGTCCAGGATGGGGCGCCATCCTCCCGTCTTCTTCTTCACGAGGAAGTATCGCGAGTAGACTCCGGAGCCCCGAAGCCTCTTTGGGACGAGTTCGATGGCGCCCTTTCTGAGCATCGCCTTTACCTCCAGGAGAAGTTGAGGGACGTGAAGTTCTTTCCTGGCCACGGGGGGGACGCGCGGGCACCTTCTTTGAAACTCGAGCGCGTGGCCCCGGGCCAGGGCATCCAGCACCCAACGGTCGGTGGAGATGGACTCCCACACGCTGACGAAGCCCGCCAGCCGGCCTCCCACCGGGGTGCTTCGGTGGGGGCCCGACCCCACGGCCGGTTCAATCCTGCTTGGACGCGGCCTTGCCGCCTTGACCTCCTTGGCGACGACGGCGGGGTCCGCTAGACTTGCCTCGTCCTCTGTAGGCCTCTTGCGACGACGAGCGGGCCGCTTGACGGTAGGAAGCGAAACCGCCGCCGGAACCTTTGGAGGCGCCCTTGCCTCCGCCGCTCCGAAAGGGCGTCCGTCGTTGCTGCAGGACTCCAAGGGCCCGGGCCGTCTCAGTATCCGCCTTGATGGCCTGAAGGGAATCGTCCACTGTCTTCCCAAACAGGTTGTTCCCGTCGAAGGGCATGTCCAGGACTCTGGTCTGGACGTCCTGCCGAAAGTCCGTAGCTTTGAGCCATCCACGACGTCGAAGGCAAACGCCGTTGCCCAGCTGGCGGAACCCAGTGTCGGCGATGTCCGTCGCCACGGTGATGGCGTGGTCCGAAGCCACTTCACCTTCCTGGAGGATCTCAAGGGCCTCCGCCCTCTTGTCGTCCGGCAGAAAATCCAGCAGGGGAGCTATCTTGTACCAGAGCTCCCTGTCGTAGCGGGCCACGATAGCCAAGGCGTTGGCCGCTTTAATCGTCGTCGCTGCCGACGAGATGACTCTACGTCCCATAGCATCCAATTTCTTTCCCTCGCCGTCCGGCGGGGAAGTCGATGTGGAGGCCGCACCCCCCCCGCTTTCTTCCTGGCTGCCGCGGAGACGACGGAGTCCGGGGTAGGCTGCGCCCGGAGGCATAGGGGGGCCGTGTCCGGGACCCGGTACTTTTTCTCGTACCGGTCTCTTCTAGCTGGCGTAGTGGAAGGGTTCTTGAGGAGGGAAAGGCCCTCATCCCAAATGTCGTCCAACAGAGGCACTGCGAGGACCGTCTTCCTCTTGGCCTCGCGCCGCTGATAAAGGAAGCCTTCCTTTTTCTTCTCCTCAGGGCAGAGTTGGAAAAGCTCGGAAGCCCTGGAGATCATGGAGTGGAAAGATCCGATCTCGTCGGGCGGAGAAGCCCTGGTGGGAGGCGACGACGGAAAATCCTCGTCGTATGCCTCGTCGTCCGTACCCGTCGCTGCCGTGTCAGTCCCCGTATCATCCCCTCGGGTGGACGGGGAGGAGGGCTGGACGGGGCGCGACGGTTGAAAAGGAGGTGGAGGATGGATCCTTCTTTTCTTGGTAGGGGGAACACCAGAAGGTCCCGGTTCTGGATCCCCCGACGGGAGAGGTTCCTCCGTCGGTAACGGTAGCCTCGTCCTTATCTTGGTGCATAAGGACTGTATGGCCAACAAAATGGCCGCCGAGTTGTCTCGCGGCGCTGGCAGAGGGGAATCCGACGGGCGAGCAGGGGCCCCGTCGGTATCCTCGACGATGTCGTCGTCGTCACCTGCGTCGGGGCCCATTCCGACGGGCTGGCCTTGTTCCACGCCTAGGCCGTGGCTTAAGACCTCGATCAGCTCCTCTTCTGAGGTTGAGGCCGAATCTACGACGACGCCCTGCCCCCCCTTCTTCCCCACGGAGGGTTTCACGGGGGTCCTATCGATGGGCACAAAAGAAGACTCCCTCCGAGGAGGCAGGGAGATTCTGGGCCCTGGGGTCGCCACCACTGGTGCAGCCTCCACAGGCTGGGCCAGGGCCGCCGCGACCGTTTCGATAGAGGGCTTGGTCGGATGGATCAAGGCCTTCACCACCTTAGGTGCGCTCACCGCCTTATCCTTGAGGGAGGGGGCACTGCCACGCTCCTCCTCTGCCTTAGAGCTCGACCGGGGTCTTTCCAGGAGCTTCGCCGGGTGCTCGGCCTTCCTCTTACCCGACCCAGAGCGTTGGCTCGTGGTTGATGGTGCCGGGGAGGGTGCGCCCTGCCTGGCGCCCGTAGAGCCCGACCGTTCGGCACTCCCGGTGCCAGCGGACTCGCGGTGCTTGGCCTTATGTTGGGCCCCCGTCACCGGGGCGCCCTCAAAGGTCTTAGAAGACCGCTCGGATTTCTTCTTCTTCTCGCCAGACGGGCTCTTACCCTCCAGCCAGTTGGCGAGACGTTGATGACGGTCCTTCATGGTCCGTTCAGACATGTTGCCGCAAAACGCACAGTCCTTCTCCACGTGCGTTTTGTCCTCATGAAGGCAGTAAAGGCAGAAAGAGTGTTCGTCCTCCTTAAAGACGTTCTGCAGCTGGCATCCAGGGCAGACCCTGAACAGCTTTCCGGGCGTCGAGCTTCCCTTCTCCTGGGCCATCTCCGAGACCGGGCCTGAGAAGCTTCTGGAGTCCTCCGAAGTGTAGCTCGACGAAATCTTCACCCTTGAGGGGCACAGACGAATCCGACACGGGTCCCCGTTGATCGGATGTAGGATCGGTGGAGCTTGAGGCTCTTTTGACCGAAGAATCGAAGTTTTTGTGAAAAAGCACGAAAAAATAGCACTAACGCTCGAGAGCAATAGCACGAGGATCCCAACACATGAACGTGCGGTAAAAATCTGAAGATGGCTGCCAGAGGCGGTGCTTAGGTAGAGGGCAGTCATTGGCTGTGGTCAGTATGACGCAGAGACCAGAGCAGGAAAGGGCGTTTTATTGGAATGTCCATCCTTCTTGATGATTCCTACAAACCGTTTTAAGCTCTGTACATATAGAAAAGCAACATGTGTCATGCCATTTGGGACATGCTGTTCACATGTCTAGCTCCACTAAAACCCTCCTCAGCATATTTCCGAGGCATCAAGGATGAACCAGGAACAGTGCACAACCCCGACAAATCTGCTTCACTGTCCCAGCTTTAACAGACATCTGAGTGTCACACTACATGGCAGGTCCTGCCAGGGCAACAGCAGGGGAAGCTTCACTCACACAGTGCTACAGCATGGGCTTCCCTCCTAGTGAACGGGTGCAGCAGGGCAAACTCCTGTCACAGAGAATGGGCACAACCACACTGCAAGCTTCATTCACACATGGTCTGGCTTCCGACAGCAAAGCAAGCCTCCTACATTGCACATACTGCACTGTAAAGCGTTAGTCTTTGGACAGCATAGCTATCCCTCTGCATCACACATACTGGACACCCTGAAGGGCCTCCTCCAGATTGAATTGTTACTGGATCGCCGTCCTATCCCTCTGCCCCAAACCTCTCCCAATGACTGTCAGCATGCTTCTCCTTACCTTCCTGCAGATACAGCACCCCTCTAGGCCTAACGGATGGCACACCAAGCTTCACAGGGCACCTTAAGGTATTCAGTCTCCACCTTTTATCTGTCCTGCTCCTCATTTCACCACGAAGAACCACTGGCAGTATTTCAACATCATTTTGAAACTGAAGTTGTGGAACAGCTACAAAACCAGGGGAATGGCGCGGCAGGGGATTTCATTCCATTTCATTCTGTCCTTTGGCTGTGTGCGCAGTGTCAGAAGAGTTTGAGGACTGCAGAAGACACTGGAATAGATTTCTGGGCGAAAGCGCCAGAGATTCTGGCCCCTGCCCCGATCGCCTTACAAACGCCTGGCGGGCTTTGCCCTGGCGGGCAAATGTCTGAGTTGGACACTCAGCGCAGTACCTGAGCAAATTAGAGTGAGGTTTCACTCAGGGACAAGCCTGCCAACCTATGTACTATGGCAGCTGAATGGGGGCATGGGGTCCTCATGTCTCAGGGATCTGCTTCTCTTATCCAAAACATCTTGCCTCCCATCAGCCTTAGCCACTAGCATATGGTAATGAGGGGAGTCTCTACACTTCCCCCGTTGCACATTTGTCGATTCCCAGAGCTCTGTGGCAGACAGGGTAAATGTATCTATGTGTGAGAGAGAGAGGGAGCCAGATAGAGAGAGAGAAAGAGAGAGAGAGAGACGGGGGGGGCAGGCTCTGACAGTCACAATGAGAGAAAAGTGAAGTTGCATCCCCTCAAGCACTCCCCTGCACCCATCAACACAACAGCAAAGTTAGCTTGCATGTTCCCCGTTCTCCCCACTAACCCACCCACCCACCCTCCTCTCTTTCAGGACTTGCAGAGTGCCTAGAGACCCTGGAAATGATGGCAGCGGAGCATGGTACAAACACAAATATCAAAATAGAACTATTCCCCTACTGTCTACAAAACCAAGGAACTACTTCACCTTTGTTTTTTTCCACTTCACATTACAAGAGAAAGACGTCCTTCGTTGGCCCTTTTTACGCACTACCATTCGGTTTACACATTTCATCCTGTTGAGTCTCCCAGTCGGCAAGAGCTATATATTTGGGTGGGTGATCCCAATGAAGTCAATGGAAATAGAGAAGGTGTTAGAACGGTGATGATTGTGTGCTGCAAGTGTCTTTCCCTTGAAGTCCATAGATATCATGGCCTTGACTAGGGGGTGGTCGAAGTGGCCGATAATTTGCTCAGCAGAAAAAATGCAGAATTTTGGGCAAATTCTGCCACTTCGCCTGCTCTGCCCACAGAGAGAAATTGCCAATTTCAGGCTTTTTCTCCCTGAAATTCGTTTTTTTATGGGAAATGTTTTTTGGTGGCCACAAGAAGTTTCAGACTGAAAACAGATAGTTTGTGAAAAAAACACCCATTTCAGATGGTTTGCCAGAAGACATTGCTTTTTTCCATTAAATTTTGTTTTAGCGGTCAAAAACATGATATTTCAGGGAAAAAACACATTTCAGGAAGCAAAATCTGCATAGATAATTGGCACAACAGCTAAAAAATGTCCCTGCAGACAGAACAGAGCTGGAGGCGAATTTAGGCAATATCGTTCCACCAGTAGTGAGGGTAACTTTGCCCACCCCTAGCCTTGACTAGGGGACTGAAAATGAATCTACAGGGACTGGCCACAAAGTCCAGATGAGGGTGTATTAAGAGCTATGCTTTTTCCTTTCTTATTGGTGCTTTTGTTTTCACACCTGAACCTACCTTTCTTCAGTGCAGTGTCTGGGCCCTGTTTTTCACATGTTCTGTTTTTGAGCCCAGTCACAGGCCTCAGAGAAGGCCGGTGCCCTTTGAGGCCTGAAGGCTTCCTCCGCCAGTAGCAGGGCCCCAGGGCTTCTGACAGCAGCAGAGGCCCTGTGAGGAGTGGCCTCGAGCCGTCAGGTGGGCTCAGCTGAGCCACCTCCACTGGCCTGGGTCCTGTTCCTGGGGCTCCCAGCTCTGTCTGCCTTGACCTCTCCATGCCCCCTGCTCCAGGGCTCACCTGCTGCCGTCGCCGTGCCAACGGAACCCTCAGGCTGGGCAGAGCATTGTGAAATGACAGCCTCCCCTCCCCCACCGCTGGGGCCTGGGCCCAGGGCTGGGAGCTTGCAAGGCAAAGGCACACCTCAGCTCAGCTTCTCCTGAGCTGCTCCAGAGCTCGACCCCCCCGGGGGCCCGGAGCCCCAGGGCTGGGGCTCAGAGCAGGAAAGGGCGTTTTATTGGAATGTCCTTTCCTTCTTGATGATTCCTACAAACCGTTTTAAGCTCTGTACATATAGAAAAGCAACATGTGTCATGCCATTTGGGACATGCTGTTCACATGTCTAGCTCCACTAAAACCCTCCTCAGCATATTTCCGAGGCATCAAGGATGAACCAGGAACAGTGCACGACCCCGACAAATCTGCTTCACTGTCCCAGCTTTAACAGACATCTGAGTGTCACACTACATGGCAGGTCCTGCCAGGGCAACAGCAGGGGAAGCTTCACTCACACAGTGCTACAGCATGGGCTTCCCTCCTAGTGAACGGGTGCAGCAGGGCAAACTCCTGTCACAGAGAATGGGCACAACCACACTGCAAGCTTCATTCACACATGGTCTGGCTTCCGACAGCAAAGCAAGCCTCCTACATTGCACATACTGCACTGTAAAGCGTTAGTCTTTGGACAGCATAGCTATCCCTCTGCATCACACATACTGGACACCCTGAAGGGCCTCCTCCAGATTGAATTGTTACTGGATCGCCGTCCTATCCCTCTGCCCCAAACCTCTCCCAATGACTGTCAGCATGCTTCTGCTTACCTTCCTGCAGATACAGCACCCCTCTAGGCCTAACGGATGGCACACCAAGCTTCACAGGGCACTTTAAGGTATTCAGTCTCCACCTTTTATCTGTCCTGCTCCTCATTTCACCACGAAGAACCACTGGCAGTATTTCAACATCATTTTGAAACTGAAGTTGTGGAACAGCTACAAAACCAGGGGAATGGCGCGGCAGGGGATTTCATTCCATTTCATTCTGTCCTTTGGCTGTGTGCGCAGTGTCAGAAGAGTTTGAGGACTGCAGAAGACACTGGAATAGATTTCTGGGCGAAAGCGCCAGAGATTCTGGCCCCTGCCCCGATCGCCTTACAAACGCCTGGCGGGCTTTGCCCTGGCGGGCAAATGTCTGAGTTGGACACTCAGCGCAGTACCTGAGCAAATTAGAGTGAGGTTTCACTCAGGGACAAGCCTGCCAACCTATGTACTATGGCAGCTGAATGGGGGCATGGGGTCCTCATGTCTCAGGGATCTGCTTCTCTTATCCAAAACATCTTGCCTCCCATCAGCCTTAGCCACTAGCATATGGTAATGAGTGGAGTCTCTACACTTCCCCCGTTGCACATTTGTCGATTCCCAGAGCTCTGTGGCAGACAGGGTAAATGTATCTATGTGTGAGAGAGAGAGGGAGCCAGATAGAGAGAGAGAAAGAGAGAGAGAGAGGGGGGGGGGCAGGCTCTGACAGTCACAATGAGAGAAAAGTGAAGTTGCATCCCCTCAAGCACTCCCCTGCACCCATCAACACAACAGCAAAGTTAGCTTGCATGTTCCCCGTTCTCCCCACTAACCCACCCACCCACCCTCCTCTCTTTCAGGACTTGCAGAGTGCCTAGAGACCCTGGAAATGATGGCAGCGGAGCATGGTACAAACACAAATATCAAAATAGAACTATTCCCCTACTGTCTACAAAACCAAGGAACTACTTCACCTTTGTTTTTTTCCACTTCACATTACAAGAGAAAGACGTCCTTCGTTGGCCCTTTTTACGCACTACCATTCGGTTTACACATTTCATCCTGTTGAGTCTCCCAGTCGGCAAGAGCTATATATTTGGGTGGGTGATCCCAATGAAGTCAATGGAAATAGAGAAGGTCTTAGAACGGTGATGATTGTGTGCTGCAAGTGTCTTTCCCTTGAAGTCCATAGATATCATGGCCTTGACTAGGGGGTGGTCGAAGTGGCCGATAATTTGCTCAGCAGAAAAAATGCAGAATTTTGGGCAAATTCTGCCACTTCGCCTGCTCTGCCCACAGAGAGAAATTGCCAATTTCAGGCTTTTTCTCCCTGAAATTCGTTTTTTTATGGGAAATGTTTTTTGGTGGCCACAAGAAGTTTCAGACTGAAAACAGATAGTTTGTGAAAAGAACACCATTTCAGATGGTTTGCCAGAAGACATTGATTTTTTCCATTAAATTTTGTTTTAGCGGTCAAAAACATGATATTTCAGGGAAAACACACATTTCAGGAAGCAAAATCTGCATAGAAAATTGGCACAACAGCTAAAAAATGTCCCTGCAGACAGAACAGAGCTGGAGGCGAATTTAGGCAATATCGTTCCACCAGTAGTGAGGGTAACTTTGCCCACCCCTAGCCTTGACTAGGGGACTGAAAATGAATCTACAGGGACTGGCCACAAAGTCCAGATGAGGGTGTATTAAGAGCTATGCTTTTTCCTTTCTTATTGGTGCTTTTGTTTTCACACCTGAACCTACCTTTCTTCAGTGCAGTGTCTGGGCCCTGTTTTTCACATGTTCTGTTTTTGAGCCCAGTCACAGGCCTCAGAGAAGGCCGGTGCCCTTTGAGGCCTGAAGGCTTCCTCCGCCAGTAGCAGGGCCCCAGGGCTTCTGACAGCAGCAGAGGCCCTGTGAGGAGTGGCCTCGAGCCGTCAGGTGGGCTCAGCTGAGCCACCTCCACTGGCCTGGGTCCTGTTCCTGGGGCTCCCAGCTCTGTCTGCCTTGACCTCTCCATGCCCCCTGCTCCAGGGCTCACCTGCTGCCGTCGCCGTGCCAACGGAACCCTCAGGCTGGGCAGAGCATTGTGAAATGACAGCCTCCCCTCCCCCGCCGCTGGGGCCTGGGCCCAGGGCTGGGAGCTTGCAAGGCAAAGACACACCTCAGCTCAGCTTCTCCTGAGCTGCTCCAGAGCTCGACCCCCCCGGGGGCCCGGGGCCCCAGGGCTGGGGCTCAGAGCAGGAAGGAACAAGTTACTTACCTGTAACTGTTGTTCTCCAGCATGGGTCTGGCATGGATTCACATGCTCATGAATATTCCCCGTCGTCAGGCTGGGAATCCTCGGTAAAGAAAAAACCAGTATCAGTTTCGTTTCTGATCTGTCTTTCGTAGTAATAACCAATCACTGGTCTCTGCGTCATACTGACCACAGCCAATGACTGCCCTCTACCTAAGCACCGCCTCTGGCAGCCATCTTCAGATTTGGAAGCACGTGAAGTGGCAGTATGACCAAGTGAAGAGCCGCAGAGGGGTAGGCGGGAGGGTTCGCATGTGAATCCATGCCAGACCCATGCTGGAGAACAACAGTTACAGGTAAGTAACTTGTTCCTTCTCCAGCATGGGGTCTGGCATGGATTCACATGCTCATGAATAAAGAATACATAGCAGTACACACATGCACAACCACGGGAGGTGGCAAAGGCTCAACATTAAGCATCACATCAACTCAACATTAAGCATCTTACCTCCTCACCAGGCTCACCTCAGGCGAACAGGTTGCGCAGCACTGCTTGGCCGACCCTGGACTCCTCCCTGGAATCCCGGTCGACGCAGTAGAATTTCGTGAAGGTGTGCGTCGACCTCCACGTAGCAGCCCTGCATATGTCCAGCAGGGGCACACCAGATAGGAACGCCGTGGTAGCTGCGATCGCTCTGGTGGAATGGGCTCTCGGACGGCCAGGCAGCGGTCGGTTTGCCAACCGGTGACAGTACATGATACAGCCGGAGAGCCATCTGGAGATGGAAGCCTTCGAGAGAGCCTTCCCCTGATTGACAGGTCCAAAGTTCACAAAGAGTTGCGACGTCTTCCGAAAACCCTTCGTGCGGTCCACGTAGAACTTCAGCGCTCTAGCTACATCCAGCGAGTGCAAAGTCCTCTCAGCCGGCGACGAAGGCGACGGGAAGAACACAGGTAACACCAAGGGTTCGTTGAGATGGAAGTCCGACGGTACCTTGGGCATGAAGGAGGGGTGCGTCCTGAGCACTACCCTCGTGTCGTGGAAAGTCAAGTACGGGGCCTTGCAGGAAAGGGCCTGGATCTCTCCCACTCGTCGTGCGGAGGTGATGGCCACAAGAAAAGCTGTTTTCCACGATAGAAACTTCAACGGGGCCGAGTGCAGAGGCTCGAACGGAGGTCCCATGAGCTTGGTCAGCACCACGTTGAGCTCCCACGCCGGGGCCGGAGCCTTCACCGGCGGAAACGATCTGAACAGTCCCTTCATGAACTCTTTCACCAGACGATGAGACCACAAGGACGTCCGCCCCGTGGTTCTGGTGTATCGGGAGATCGCAGCAAGGTGAATCTTGATGGACGCGTGTGCCAAACCAGCTTTGGCCAGCGTCAGCAGGTACGGCAGTACTTGGGGAGCCGTAATCCGTAGAGGGTTAATCTTCTGTGCGTGGCACCAGACAGAGAACCTCTTCCATTTGTGTCCGTAGCATTTAAGAGTCGAGGACGCCCTGGCCTTTGCAAGAACCTCTCTGCAATCGGCCGATATGTCGTATCCTCCAAACTCTAGCGCTGCAGGAGCCAGGCCTGCAAGTTCAGCGACTTCGGGTCGTGGTGGAGGATGGCGCCTCCTTCCCTGGAGAGTAGATCCGCGTCCGCCGGCAGCTTGATTGGCGGGGACGCTGACAAGTCCAGAAGGTCCGGGAACCATATCTGCCTCGGCCACGCAGGTGCGACGAGGATCATCCTGCACCGTGACCTCTTGAGCTGGTTGACGAGCCGGATTAGCAGAGGCAAGGGAGGGAACGCGTAGAGGAACAGGCCCTCCCAGGGGAACGAGAAAGCATCGCCCATGCTCCTCGTCTGGGGAAACCTGCTGGCGAACCTCCGGCACTTGGTGTTCGTCGCCGTCGCGAACAGGTCGATCTGGGGTGTGCCCCACCGTCGGAAGAGGCGATCCACCAGATCCTGCCGTAGTTCCCACTCGTGGCACGAGCGCAGCTCCCTGCTGAGTGAGTCGGCGATGGTGTTTTTTATCCCTGCCAGATGAAACGGCACCAGAAAAATCCCTTGGGCGACGGCCCAATGCCACAGGTCCTGCGCCTCCTTGGACAGCGCTGGGGACCTGGTTCCGCCCTGTTTCCTGATGTAAAACATGGTGGTGGTGTTGTCGGTGAAGATCCTCACCACCTTGCCCTTGAGGGACGGAAGGAAGGACCTGAGGGCCCAAAACACTGCACGGAGCTCCAGGACGTTGATATGCAGGGACTTCTCCGTCGGGAGCCAGAGTCCCCTCGCGTGCAGATTTTCGGTGTGCGCTCCCCACCCTTCCAGGGAGGCATCCGTGGTCACAGTCTCCTGGTGGGCTGGGGTCTGGAAGTCCATGCCCGCCGTCAGATGCGCGCGGGTACCCCACCACCGTATCGCTCGTCGGAAACTCTCGTCGAGCTTGATCCTTTCCTCGAAGCTGCCCGTCGTCTGGATCCAGCGCGCATCCAGGAATTCTTGCAACGGGCGCATCCGGAGCCTGCACATGGGAATGAGGTAGATGCAGGAAGACATCATCCCGAGGAGGGACTTGATGGATCTCACTTTGGCCGCGTCGGCCACCAACATCCGTTGCACCTTGCCCAAGATGGTCCTGGTCCTCTCCTCCGACGGGGAGGCCAGAAGGGACACTGTGTCGAGCCTCGCTCCCAGAAACAGTGCGACTTGCGCGGGCACCAGGTGGGATTTGGCGTAGTTCACGGAGAATCCCAGGTCCGTGAGGAGTTGGACGGTCCTTGCCGTGTGGACCACGGCGAGCTCCTTCGTCTTGGCGCGGATGAGCCAGTCGTCCAGGTAGGGGTAGACGTGAATACCCTCGCGGCGCAGCTGCGCCGCCACCGGTGCGAGGCACTTGGTGAATACCCTGGGTGCCGACCGTAGTCCGAAGGGAAGGGCTTTGAACTGGTAATGACGCCCTTGGACCACGAACCTGAGGAATTTTCGGTGCCCCTTTAGGATGGGAATGTGGAAGTAGGCATCCTCCAAATCCAACGACGATAGGAAGTCTCCTTCCTCCAGTTGACCCAGGACGTGCTGGAGGGTGACCATCCGGAACTTCTGCGCCTTGATGAACTTGTTCAGCCGTCGCAGGTCCAGGATGGGGCGCCATCCTCCCGTCTTCTTCTTCACGAGGAAGTATCGCGAGTAGACTCCGGAGCCCCGAAGCCTCTTTGGGACGAGTTCGATGGCGCCCTTTCTGAGCATCGCCTTTACCTCCAGGAGAAGTTGAGGGACGTGAAGTTCTTTCCTGGCCACGGGGGGGACGCGCGGGCACCTTCTTTGAAACTCGAGCGCGTGGCCCCGGGCCAGGGCATCCAGCACCCAACGGTCGGTGGAGATGGACTCCCACACGCTGACGAAGCCCGCCAGCCGGCCTCCCACCGGGGTGCTTCGGTGGGGGCCCGACCCCACGGCCGGTTCAATCCTGCTTGGACGCGGCCTTGCCGCCTTGACCTCCTTGGCGACGACGGCGGGGTCCGCTAGACTTGCCTCGTCCTCTGTAGGCCTCTTGCGACGACGAGCGGGCCGCTTGACGGTAGGAAGCGAAACCGCCGCCGGAACCTTTGGAGGCGCCCTTGCCTCCGCCGCTCCGAAAGGGCGTCCGTCGTTGCTGCAGGACTCCAAGGGCCCGGGCCGTCTCAGTATCCGCCTTGATGGCCTGAAGGGAATCGTCCACTGTCTTCCCAAACAGGTTGTTCCCGTCGAAGGGCATGTCCAGGACTCTGGTCTGGACGTCCTGCCGAAAGTCCGTAGCTTTGAGCCATCCACGACGTCGAAGGCAAACGCCGTTGCCCAGCTGGCGGAACCCAGTGTCGGCGATGTCCGTCGCCACGGTGATGGCGTGGTCCGAAGCCACTTCACCTTCCTGGAGGATCTCAAGGGCCTCCGCCCTCTTGTCGTCCGGCAGAAAATCCAGCAGGGGAGCTATCTTGTACCAGAGCTCCCTGTCGTAGCGGGCCACGATAGCCAAGGCGTTGGCCGCTTTAATCGTCGTCGCTGCCGACGAGATGACTCTACGTCCCATAGCATCCAATTTCTTTCCCTCGCCGTCCGGCGGGGAAGTCGATGTGGAGGCCGCACCCCCCCCCGCTTTCTTCCTGGCTGCCGCGGAGACGACGGAGTCCGGGGTAGGCTGCGCCCGGAGGCATAGGGGGGCCGTGTCCGGGACCCGGTACTTTTTCTCGTACCGGTCTCTTCTAGCTGGCGTAGTGGAAGGGTTCTTGAGGAGGGAAAGGCCCTCATCCCAAATGTCGTCCAACAGAGGCACTGCGAGGACCGTCTTCCTCTTGGCCTCGCGCCGCTGATAAAGGAAGCCTTCCTTTTTCTTCTCCTCAGGGCAGAGTTGGAAAAGCTCGGAAGCCCTGGAGATCATGGAGTGGAAAGATCCGATCTCGTCGGGCGGAGAAGCCCTGGTGGGAGGCGACGACGGAAAATCCTCGTCGTATGCCTCGTCGTCCGTACCCGTCGCTGCCGTGTCAGTCCCCGTATCATCCCCTCGGGTGGACGGGGAGGAGGGCTGGACGGGGCGCGACGGTTGAAAAGGAGGTGGAGGATGGATCCTTCTTTTCTTGGTAGGGGGAACACCAGAAGGTCCCGGTTCTGGATCCCCCGACGGGAGAGGTTCCTCCGTCGGTAACGGTAGCCTCGTCCTTATCTTGGTGCATAAGGACTGTATGGCCAACAAAATGGCCGCCGAGTTGTCTCGCGGCGCTGGCAGAGGGGAATCCGACGGGCGAGCAGGGGCCCCGTCGGTATCCTCGACGATGTCGTCGTCGTCACCTGCGTCGGGGCCCATTCCGACGGGCTGGCCTTGTTCCACGCCTAGGCCGTGGCTTAAGACCTCGATCAGCTCCTCTTCTGAGGTTGAGGCCGAATCTACGACGACGCCCTGCCCCCCCTTCTTCCCCACGGAGGGTTTCACGGGGGTCCTATCGATGGGCACAAAAGAAGACTCCCTCCGAGGAGGCAGGGAGATTCTGGGCCCTGGGGTCGCCACCACTGGTGCAGCCTCCACAGGCTGGGCCAGGGCCGCCGCGACCGTTTCGATAGAGGGCTTGGTCGGATGGATCAAGGCCTTCACCACCTTAGGTGCGCTCACCGCCTTATCCTTGAGGGAGGGGGCACTGCCACGCTCCTCCTCTGCCTTAGAGCTCGACCGGGGTCTTTCCAGGAGCTTCGCCGGGTGCTCGGCCTTCCTCTTACCCGACCCAGAGCGTTGGCTCGTGGTTGATGGTGCCGGGGAGGGTGCGCCCTGCCTGGCGCCCGTAGAGCCCGACCGTTCGGCACTCCCGGTGCCAGCGGACTCGCGGTGCTTGGCCTTATGTTGGGCCCCCGTCACCGGGGCGCCCTCAAAGGTCTTAGAAGACCGCTCGGATTTCTTCTTCTTCTCGCCAGACGGGCTCTTACCCTCCAGCCAGTTGGCGAGACGTTGATGACGGTCCTTCATGGTCCGTTCAGACATGTTGCCGCAAAACGCACAGTCCTTCTCCACGTGCGTTTTGTCCTCATGAAGGCAGTAAAGGCAGAAAGAGTGTTCGTCCTCCTTAAAGACGTTCTGCAGCTGGCATCCAGGGCAGACCCTGAACAGCTTTCCGGGCGTCGAGCTTCCCTTCTCCTGGGCCATCTCCGAGACCGGGCCTGAGAAGCTTCTGGAGTCCTCCGAAGTGTAGCTCGACGAAATCTTCACCCTTGAGGGGCACAGACGAATCCGACACGGGTCCCCGTTGATCGGATGTAGGATCGGTGGAGCTTGAGGCTCTTTTGACCGAAGAATCGAAGTTTTTGTGAAAAAGCACGAAAAAATAGCACTAACGCTCGAGAGCAATAGCACGAGGATCCCAACACATGAACGTGCGGTAAAAATCTGAAGATGGCTGCCAGAGGCGGTGCTTAGGTAGAGGGCAGTCATTGGCTGTGGTCAGTATGACGCAGAGACCAGAGCAAGAAAGGGCGTTTTATTGGAATGTCCATCCTTCTTGATGATTCCTACAAACCGTTTTAAGCTCTGTACATATAGAAAAGCAACATGTGTCATGCCATTTGGGACATGCTGTTCACATGTCTAGCTCCACTAAAACCCTCCTCAGCATATTTCCGAGGCATCAAGGATGAACCAGGAACAGTGCACAACCCCGACAAATCTGCTTCACTGTCCCAGCTTTAACAGACATCTGAGTGTCACACTACATGGCAGGTCCTGCCAGGGCAACAGCAGGGGAAGCTTCACTCACACAGTGCTACAGCATGGGCTTCCCTCCTAGTGAACGGGTGCAGCAGGGCAAACTCCTGTCACAGAGAATGGGCACAACCACACTGCAAGCTTCATTCACACATGGTCTGGCTTCCGACAGCAAAGCAAGCCTCCTACATTGCACATACTGCACTGTAAAGCGTTAGTCTTTGGACAGCATAGCTATCCCTCTGCATCACACATACTGGACACCCTGAAGGGCCTCCTCCAGATTGAATTGTTACTGGATCGCCGTCCTATCCCTCTGCCCCAAACCTCTCCCAATGACTGTCAGCATGCTTCTGCTTACCTTCCTGCAGATACAGCACCCCTCTAGGCCTAACGGATGGCACACCAAGCTTCACAGGGCACCTTAAGGTATTCAGTCTCCACCTTTTATCTGTCCTGCTCCTCATTTCACCACGAAGAACCACTGGCAGTATTTCAACATCATTTTGAAACTGAAGTTGTGGAACAGCTACAAAACCAGGGGAATGGCGCGGCAGGGGATTTCATTCCATTTCATTCTGTCCTTTGGCTGTGTGCGCAGTGTCAGAAGAGTTTGAGGACTGCAGAAGACACTGGAATAGATTTCTGGGCGAAAGCGCCAGAGATTCTGGCCCCTGCCCCGATCGCCTTACAAACGCCTGGCGGGCTTTGCCCTGGCGGGCAAATGTCTGAGTTGGACACTCAGCGCAGTACCTGAGCAAATTAGAGTGAGGTTTCACTCAGGGACAAGCCTGCCAACCTATGTACTATGGCAGCTGAATGGGGGCATGGGGTCCTCATGTCTCAGGGATCTGCTTCTCTTATCCAAAACATCTTGCCTCCCATCAGCCTTAGCCACTAGCATATGGTAATGAGTGGAGTCTCTACACTTCCCCCGTTGCACATTTGTCGATTCCCAGAGCTCTGTGGCAGACAGGGTAAATGTATCTATGTGTGAGAGAGAGAGGGAGCAGATAGAGAGAGAGAAAGAGAGAGAGAGAGACGGGGGGGCAGGCTCTGACAGTCACAATGAGAGAAAAGTGAAGTTGCATCCCCTCAAGCACTCCCCTGCACCCATCAACACAACAGCAAAGTTAGCTTGCATGTTCCCGTTCTCCCCACTAACCACCCACCCACCCTCCTCTCTTTCAGGGACTTGCAGAGTGCCTAGAGACCCTGGAAATGATGGCAGCGGAGCATGGTACAAACACAAATATCAAAATAGAACTATTCCCCTACTGTCTACAAAACCAAGGAACTACTTCACCTTTGTTTTTTTCCACTTCACATTATAAGAGAAAGACGTCCTTCGTTGGCCCTTTTTACGCACTACCATTCGGTTTACACATTTCATCCTGTTGAGTCTCCCAGTCGGCAAGAGCTATATATTTGGGTGGGTGATCCCAAAGAAGTCAATGGAAATAGAGAAGGTGTTAGAACGGTGATGATTGTGTGCTGCAAGTGTCTTTCCCTTGAAGTCCATAGATATTATGGCCTTGACTAGGGGGTGGTCGAAGTGGCCGATAATTTGCTCAGCAGAAAAAAACGCAGAATTTTGGGCAAATTCTGCCACTTCGCCTGCTCTGCCCCACAGAGAGAAATTGCCAATTTCAGGCTTTTTCTCCCTGAAATTCGTTTTTTTATGGGAAATGTTTTTTGGTGGCCACAAGAAGTTCAGACTGAAAACAGATAGTTTGTGAAAAAAACACCATTTCAGATGGTTTGCCAGAAGACATTGATTTTTCCATTAAATTTTGTTTTAGCGGTCAAAAACATGATATTTCAGGGAAAAAACACATTTCAGGAAGCAAAATCTGCATAGAAAATTGGCACAACAGCTAAAAAATGTCCCTGCAGACAGAACAGAGCTGGAGGCGAATTTAGGCAATATCGTTCCACCAGTAGTGAGGGTAACTTGCCCACCCCTAGCCTTGACTAGGGGACTGAAAATGAATCTACAGGGACTGGCCACAAAGTCCAGATGAGGGTGTATTAAGAGCTATGCTTTTTCCTTTCTTATTGGTGCTTTTGTTTTTCACACCTGAACCTACCATTCTTCAGTGCAGTGTCTGGGCCCTGTTTTTCACATGTTTCTGTTTTTGAGCCCAGTCACAGGCCTCAGAGAAGGCCGGTGCCCTTTGAGGCCTGAAGGCTTTCTCCGCCAGTAGCAGGGCCCCAGGGCTTCTGACAGCAGCAGAGGCCCTGTGAGGAGTGGCCTCGAGCGATCAGGTGGGCTCAGCTGAGCCACCTCCACTGGCCTGGGTCCTGTTCCTGGGGCTCCCAGCTCTGTCTGCCTTGACCTCTCCATGCCCCTGCTCCAGGGCTCACCTGCTGCCGTCGCCGTGCCAACGGAACCCTCAGGCTGGGCAGAGCATTGTGAAATGACAGCCTCCCCTCCCCCGCCGCTGGGGCCTGGCCCAGGGCTGGGAGCTTGCAAGGCAAAGGCACACCTCAGCTCAGCTTCTCCTGAGCTGCTCCAGAGCTCGACCCCCCCCGGGGGCCCAGGGCCCCAGGGCTGGGGGCTCAGAGCAGGAAAGGGCGTTTTATTGGAATGTCCTTTCCTTCTTGATGATTCCTACAAACCGTTTTAAGCTCTGTACATATAGAAAAGCAACATGTGTCATGCCATTTGGGACATGCTGTTCACATGTCTAGCTCCACTAAAACCCTCCTCATCATATTTCCGGAGGCATCAAGGATGAACCAGGAACAGTGCACGACCCCGACAAATCTGCTTCACTGTCCCAGCTTTAACAGACATCTGAGTGTCACACTACATGGCAGGTCCTGCCAGGGCAACAGCAGGGGAAGCTTCACTCACACAGTGCTACAGCATGGGGCTTCCCTCCTAGTGGAACGGTGCAGCAGGGCAAACTCCTGTCACAGAGAATGGGCACAACCACACTGCAAGCTTCATTCACACATGGTCTGGCTTCCGACAGCAAAGCAAGCCTCCTACATTGCACATACTGCACTGTAAGCGTTAGTCCTTTGGACAGCATAGCTATCCTCTGCATCACACATACTGGACACCCCTGAAGGGGCCTCCTCCAGATTGAATT